>NW_014569574.1:714165-778798 GCF_001313835.1 Polistes canadensis
ATATATATAATTATATATATTTATACCATTATATACTAATATTTTATTCGTGTAACTTAACTTGATTAATCAAACTCCTCTCTTTCTCTCGTTCTCTCTTCTTGCTCTCTCACTCTCATTCGCTCTCACACTTTCGCTCTCTCATGCTCACGCACACAGTTGTTTTTTTTTCTTCATTCTCTCTTCTTCTAGCAATCTCCATCAAAATTCGAACAAGGAGACCACTTTATTCTCGCGTAACTATTTTCCATTTTATCGTATCTTTTGTTATCTTTCTCTATCGCTCTATCTCTCTCTTTCTTTCTTTCTTTCTTTCTTTCTCACTCTATTTGTTTTTTTTGCTTTGTATCTTTCTTTATAATTCACATAACATGAATAACTCTCTGTATGTTATTTGTTTTTTATTTTCATTTTCCACCTTTCATTTTGTTTCTCTTCCTCTCTTTCTCTCTCTCTCTCTCTTTCTCTTTTAAATGACACATTATAGAACAGAAAAAAGTACAAGCGGAAAGTTGACACACATTTGAAATGAAATAATGCATGAAACATCACGGTTTTCCTCGTTCACCCGGGATTCGCGTAATTTTCTTATTAACTTTCAACGATTTCTTCATATTTTTTCCTCTCTTTTATTATTATTATTTTTTAAATATTTCTTTAGGTCCTTAGGTTCTTCCTTCGATCATGAAATGCAAGAAGCAGGAAAGAAGAAAAAAAAAATAAAAGAGGAATAAATAAAAATGCAAGCAACGAAAGGGAAAAATTTTGCGCCACCGAAAAAATGAAATACGCAGTCGTAACTCGTTTTTATATTTGTTTTGTCTCGTCTCGTCGTTTTGGATGGAATCCGTTCCTTATTGGCTTAAACAACATGAACGTACGAGCATCTTGAACACACTTTATATAAAATTCTCTTCCTCTTCCTTTCTCACCCTTTTTCACCCTTTCTCACCCTTTCTCTCTCTCTCTCTCTCTCTCTCTCTCTCTTTCGCGCGCTCGCTCTCTCTATTTTTCTCTTTTATTAGTATTTATTCTTTACTCTGTAGCATCCAATGCTGAACAATAATATCATAAGTTTTTCTATCTCTTCTTTCTCTCTTCATCTTATTTTTTTTTTTTTAATTCTTCTTCATAAATTCTTGTTTTTTTTTTCTGAACAATGAGCGAGTTATCACTACGTATATACGTATGTATGTTGTTGTATGTATGTATGTATGTTGTACGTATGTATTTTTTATGTATGTATTTATGTATATATGCATGTAATACTTTTTTCCTTTCATTTATTTTGAAAAATATGTCCGTCGTGACACACGGGTGTGCTCTCTCTCTCATTATTATTATTGTTATTATTTAATATTATAATTATTATTTATTATTAATATTTTATTATTATCATTATCATTAATAATATATTTAATATTATAATTATTAATATATTAAATAATATTATTATTATAATATAATTATTATATTATTTTTATTATTATTATTATTATTATTATTATTATTATTATTATATTATAATTTTTTTTTCCTTTCATTTTATTTTCATCTCTACATTTTTTCATGCATTACTAGATTTCAATATCAGCGCAATCATCGTATAGATCCTAAATCGCGAGTAATATTTACACCCAGCAGACAAAATACAACGTCTGTTGTAATGAGTGTGTTAATGTGTAGATTTTGTTTGTGCTTATATGTGTGTGGCTGTATCGGATGATGATCATTGAATAATTTTTTTACCTTTTTTTTTTATGTCGAATGAGATGCTTGACCGATTGCGAGTATATATTTATTTACGTGTCTCTTGTTTATTTTTTATCTTATACTTTTTTTTTGCTAAAGGATTTCCACTTCTCTTCTTTATAATCTCACTTTTTCCTTCTTTCTCTTTCTTTCTTTCTTTCTTTCTTTCTGTCTCTCTCTCTTTTTTAATTCGATAAAACGGAAATAGAGCATTTGTGCGCCTCTAATTAACGAGCAACCATTACAATGAGACCAACGATGTCCAGTTTTCTATAAGATTAATGTCTTTGGTATCGTGCCTGAGTCTTCTTTTACAATTCTCCTTTTTTTTCCCGTTTTCTATTAGTTTTCATCTTCGTCATCCCTCTTCCATCATATCTACGCTAAAAAAATGCAGCTAAAACAATCAATTCTATTAGACCTTACCGAACGCGTCCTTATCTTCATTATCCTTCTCTGCTTTCACACACACACACCCGTTCTACATATTAGTAATAATTATGTGTTTTTATATATTATATATTTAATAAAAAACTTAGAAAAGAGTCTCATGAGTCGTGGTTTATTTACGCGAAATTAGCGTAGAAAAAAGTATTTAACTACATCTAACACCTGTAAATTGATTAGACAATCGAGTCACGCATTCACGCGTGTGTAACAATGAGCAAAGATATCGGATCAATTTAATATTTATACTTTTCTATTCATTAAAAATGTTTGTCGTTTTATTTGCTTTATTTTTTGTTCTTTCTTATTATTTTTTTTTTTACTTCTTCTTTTTATTCTTTTTTCCTCTATTTATGGCAGCTTTGTATCGCGCGGGATAAATCGCGCGGGTGTCGTGCGAAATGTTTATAAACAACTTTCGATTTATCTTTCTCTCTCTCTCTCTCTCTCTCTTTCTCTCACTCACTTTCTTTCTTTCTCTTTCTTTTTTTCTATCTCGTTCGAAGTCTAACAATGGTCATTTCATGATAGGGGAGGATCATCGTTTATATTTAATGTTCTTTTCTTTCTCTAATTCTGCGATATGTGTTGTAATCAACGTATAACAAATTCGACGTTCTAAAAAATGTTGGTGTTGTTTAACTGGATTATTCGTAGTTCTAGCTAATTGAAATTGCATCGAATCGACTATAAGATTCGTAATAAAATATGAGACTGTAAAAGACGAAGAGACAAACTAACAATTCTCGCAATCTTTCTTTCTTTCTCTCTCTCTCTCTTTCTCTTTAATATAAATTTAATACTTGTAGGAATGAAATATTATTAATACATTAATAATAGAAAATGAAAATAAATGCAGGAACAAAGGAAGAAGATAAATACGTTTGTCTCTTCCCCTTGAGAAAGCTTCACATTTTGACTACGAATTAATCAATAGAAAACAACAGCGACGAGATGGTATCCATCTTAGTATCCCCGTTAACCAATTTACTGTTACTTCGATCTTTTCCAATTGACAATACGCGTAAGTACGACGATCCAAACGTGAAATCTAAGAGTGAAGCTTTTTGTTAGAAATTTATAATAACAAGAAATGCGATGGAATTTGTACTGTCGATAAAATCAAAGTGTCCATTTTTCTTTTCGTCTGTCAGTTCGCCTATCTTCTTTCTTTTCGTCTTTCTTCTCTCTTCGGTCTTTTTTTAAAATATTTTTTTAAACGGTTTATAAAGAACAACGAAGAATAGATCTAGGCTCGCCCAAGGGCTCTTTCAGTCTTACCGTTTGTTTTTGGGATGTGTGTGCTTTTCTCCTTTGTTAAATCTTCCTTATTTATTTATTTATTTATTTATTAAAATTTTTTTATATCTCGGAGCTTTTAAAAAATATTAATTTACTTTTTTTTAATCTTCGTTACTTCTGGGCGAGTCCCGTGCTCTTTAATCAACGATCGTCGAGATCAACGAATAAAATAATTTAATAATAATAGCGTATATATCCTAAAGAACAACTAGCACTTGTTGTCTACCTTTCTCATTCTCTCTTTTTCTAATTGTTTTTCTTCCTGTCTTTCACATTGTTTTTCTTTTTTCCCCCTATTTCCCTTTCCCTTTCCCTTTCCTTTTCTCTTTCTCTTTCTCTTTCTCTTTCAACTTCGGTATTCCGTATTTCGTGTTTTCGTGTGTCGTGTGCGTGTCAAAAGTTACAGACGGCTGAGTCGAGGATTCATTGTTCGCATTTTCCAAAGTTCATGAAACGAATAATGGTAGGCCATCTCTCATCCTTAACCATTGTTATTTCACAAAAGGATAAATAAAAGCTTTCCTCTCGACTTTGGGAAAACGTCAGTCTCTCTTTCTATATACATATATAATATATTCAATACATATATATAGAAACGTATATGTGTTTAAGTAGGTGTATTCAACTCGAACGTCAAATGCATTTCTGGTTAGATCGAAGAAAACTTTACGAGTCCTACACCTCCCTTCTTTTGTCTTCTAACTCGAATATATGTATATATGTATTTATATAAATATAATTATATATATGAATTTAATATTTTAAAGCAAATTTATCGTAATAATATATCAATAGTTAAATAAATAATAAAATATATATATATATATATAGAAGATAGTGTAATAAAATTATATGTAATATATAATCGAATTGAACTTTTCGAATAATTGCGAACAAAAATGAATATCCTTCCTTCCTCGCCCCTCTTTTATATGTTCGAATTTAATCGAATACTTTTTTTTTCTCTCGCTTTTTCTATCTCTCTCTTTCTTTCTTTCTCTCTCTCTTTCTCTCTCTCTCGCTCGTTCACTCTCATTCTCTCTTTCTCTCTTCCAATGCCTAGAAAAACATTTCATTTTATATAATATATCACATACGCGTTTACCTCTAAACACACTGAAATAAGAAGCACTTTAAGATAGTTGACCTAGAGATACAATGACTCCCAAAAATATTCGGACACTGCTGGCATGACTAAATTTCTGGCTTCATATATCGGTTATTTATCAAACGATCGTCTTGATTATATGTTTTTAGTTAGAGAAATCCTTCCTAGATAATTGAATCAGGAAGCCATAAAGTTGGTCATGTGGCAGTGTCCGAATATTTTAAGAAGTCACTGTATATTAATGGCACTATCGATCACGCATTAAATATTTCAACGTTAGAAAAATTGCATGGTGAGCCTAAAGATAGTCACCTTTATTTTCTTTTCTTTTCTTTTCTTTTCTTTTCTTTTCTTTCTTCTTTCCTTCCTTTTCTATATTTCTTTCTTTCTTTCATCATCTCTTTTCTTCTTTTTCTCGTCATCCTCCTTCCTCCCCCGTTCTCTTTTTTTCTTCCACTCTTTTTAATTGACTTTACGAAAAAAGCCTTGTCGTATAATACTAATGGCGCACAGTTTTACAATCACTCCGTGACAGACAATTTTTCTAAAATAGTGGAGAGATTACGATCAACTAGTTCGCACTATTTTCACAATCGAGCCTGATTTCGTTGGAACACTTTACCGCCCATGTTTTTTTTATTTATTTATTTTCTTCTTCATTTTCTTGTCTATTCATTTAAGCACGAAATTTCGAATCAAATTCTGATTGAACCTTTCGCGGGACTCCTTTTTATCCAAAGTTTCTGTAAAACAGTGCCATGCTAAAGAACTACGATTCGATAATCGTATAACTCCTAAAATTAAAATATTTCACAGTATATTCTCTCTTTCTCAATCTCTCTCTCTCTCGCGTTCTTTTGCATGCATACTCATTAGCAATCACGCGCAAGGACTCGAGTATTACAAAGTGAAACTAACGTATCGTAGAAAGAAAAATTGGCGAGATTCGTTTTGACGAGCAAAAAGTAATGAAAAACAGAAGCATCACACCATGTTCGGCTGCTTGACTCGAGCTGGGCGAGCCTCGATAGCTAAGTTTTCCAAACGATACTCACCAACTGCCTAACTGATACACCTAACAACTCGGATCATCTAATCCAAGTTAAAGCAACAACGTGGAATCATTCTTTGATCGCATGAGGAACGTTTGAATAACTTGGAATAGCTGAATTTAAGCCTAACAGATTAACCCTTTCGCTGACACCTATTTTATGCTTTGAACAGAAAGAAACATTATTTCAAGATATTTCAACAGAGCGACCGCAATATCAAATGGTCTAACACCAGCGAAAAGGTCAATTGGTAACCCTTAACCTGATAGAATCGTAGAAGCTTTTACTCCTCGTAAACTTTTTCGAGGGAAAAAATGGCATCGTGGTGGCATCGATGAAAAATAATGAAGAAAAAAAAAACAAACAAAACGAAAAGAAATTAAATCTCTCTCTCGCTCCGTCATTCGCTCTTGTTCACACTTACACTGGCATCAGACTTTTCCGTGAGTCTCTATACATTTTGGGAACGCGCAGTAGGACTGTCGATTAAGAAGGTATCCTGTCCTCCCCAGGATAGGGGGGAGGGTAGAAGCAGAGCGTCAAAGGGATCGCGATAGCCGTGGGAATAATCGACGACTATGATCGATAGATGAAACTGCAGGGTGGCGTTAGGGTTGGCGGCGGTGGCGATCCACTCATCGCGATCGGTACGAGGGTTGGCGACGGCGACGAGGAGGGAGGGGAGGGGGAACTCGAGGAGACGTTGGAGGTTGGCGAAGGCGACTCGAGTGCCCTCGGGCCAGCTAACTCACGAGTGGACTGTCCCCCTGAGGCCGTCACAGCGCGACTACTTCTACCGGCTGAGCCCGCGTTGTGACGAATCCGTGTTGGCCGTCCTAAGCTCCGGTGACGGCCACCTCCCTCCTCGCTCGTTTCTCAAAGATAAACCTTTTTGACGCTACGCGTCGTCGCGAACCCGTCGTTCCGACGATACGCGTCCCCTTGATGGGAACGAAGGGTACCAAAGTTATCCCGCGGACCACGGAAACCGTAACCGTCCGGAAACTGGAAGAGGGTTTCCGTTGGCGTTGGCGGTGGCTTCCTCATGGTCCCCTTTGGCGAGTGCATCTTCGATGGTTGGGGAACCAGGACAGGTTCCGCGTACGTAACTTCTTCTTGTGGCAGTAACTTTGGCTCCGGTGCTAACCTGATAATCAAACAGACATTTTATTATACGTTACGAATTTTTAAATATGGGTCACACGAGTTATACTTTACCTGTTGACGTTCTGTCGCTGTTCAAAGTACTCGTACTCCGTATCCGGATACGGTAGGTTATCGTCCTCGTCTTTTCTGCACTTTCGGCCGCACAGGTATCCCGCTACAAAACCAAAGAGCAGAGCTGCTAATGCMCCAGCCATTACGGCAATCACCAAAGTCTCAACGCTGTATTGCGGTGGGGGCGAATCCGCGGCCGATACTTCTGGACCTGTCGCGTTAACATATCCAATTTGAAATATGTCCTATTGAGAATTCTAGTCCGACCAATTATTATATCGAAAGTTACCTGAATTGTCTTGCTCTTCGTTTTGCATGATATTGAGTATTTCTCCACCTTGGCTTTCCTTGTTGGGTATCATCGAGTCTTGAGGGAATTTATTTTGATTGGCGGATATAGCACCGACGCTACTGGCGTCCTTGTTCAATCCCTTGCTCGGCGGGCAGGAGGCATGAATGCCGGTTGCTACGCTTTGCAAAAATCTGCTGGCATCCGTAGCCGCTGGACCAACCAGAGCTCGGCATTTGCCCTCGACCTTGTCCCAAGCACAATATGGATCTTGAAGAGCCACACATTCGCCGCAGGACCGTATCCTGTCGCCGTAGCAACGATGCAACCTCAGTGCTTGAACTTGGCTGTCCGCTATAACAACCAGCCGGCCATCTTCCAAGCCATCGCCGGCTTGCGAGGCACGGACGACTTTTATTCCACGTACAGGCACCGTCGATGGAAACGCTTGGATCTCTTCGATTACAACCGGACTGACTTTTTCGTGAGAATCCGCTGACTCGGCGTTCACCGCTTTGATAACTTTTCCGTTGTCCGTGCCGATGAAAAGGACATCATAGGTTTTACCACCTGGTGTCTTCACTTGAGGATCCACCGCGATTTGAGTGAACCTGTAACTGAAGTTCACACGAATTCCCTTATTTTATTATTCTTTTGTATTAGCGGACAGAGACAAAGAAATAAATATAATTATAGAGATAGTAGTAGATATTACTGAAAACTGGTGCGTATAACGATCGGTTGTCCAAAAAAGCTCGGCACTGACTCATCCATGAGGGAATGGGTTTTGATGAAGTCTAAATTGATGTCCGATAAAGTGTGAGAATCGTTGGAGCATATTCCTGGTCTGGGTTCGGGTACTTTGGCACTTTGTACAGGCAGCCAGTTTGAGTTGAGCGCGCTTTGCTCCTTGAAATTACCCTCGAAGGTATCGGTGATGTCCTGGAGGGAAAATGCGCACACGGCTGAGCCGCTTATGCTATTCACCGGGGTCGTGAACGTGCCGTATATCAGCTGGGCTGATAAACTTCCGTATTGTCCGGATATCAGTTCGGTCGTTGACTCTGCCAATACAAATTAATATACCAAAATGTACATTTACGAGGTAAAACATTTGGAACATTTTTATTAGAACAAATTGTCTTTTCCTGGCATTGATATTTATTAAATGAAAATTCTCTTTTAAGAGTTAGAACTCACGTATTTCATTGAAGTAAAAAGGAAAGTCCCCGGTGACGGAGCAATTAAGTCGAGACTTGAGGAAAGACGTCCATCTGTTACGGAAACGATGGGGTCCACCCCGATCGTATTTACAGACTCTCGCCACGCGAGAATAAACGGCCTGGAAAGGTCAAATAAAACTGAGATAAGAAGGAAAGAAAATCTGTACGAGCGGTGTAGTTGTAGGTATTTATCCGTTATATTAAAGTTTATCTTCTTATTGAAGCGAACGATCAAGAATCGTCTATTTTTCCTACTGTACTTGGCTATATCAGGAAGCTTTTCGTCTTGGAACTTTTAGAAATCTGTCAAAGATTGTAAAAACTCCAAAGCACAAGGAGAAGCTTTCGTAATAAGCCAAAGGGCAGGACTTAAGACGACTCATTCACAATTGACCTGACCCCTCAGCTTTCGAACTTTCTTTCGATCGAAAAGAACCGGGGATGAGAGAAGGATGGGTGGAATCGTTTGCCGTTAGAGAATGGCTAAAGAACGGGCCTTCTCTAAAAGCTCATTCTGAATGGCCACTGATCGTAAGAGACTTAATCGTCTTAAATGGGTGATAAGAAATGTCGAAGAAAAGTACTCTCCGAAAGTACCAGTTGTTACGAGAAAGAAAAGACAAATTTTATTTCTCTATGGGATTCGATCTTGAACTAAATCAAATTTCATAAAATATACAAGAAATCTGGCATCGAAAAGAACAAAAAATAATGGGATAAATTTTGTAAACTTAATCTATAATCAATAAAATAAGGGTGTAAATTTGTACAAATTGTCCACTTATCCGATCTCGCGAAAAGCGTGTTACGTGTAAAACGAAAATCATAAATATAGTATGAAAATATATTATAAAACCCGAGTCACGTGACTCTCTCGTTCAGGAATATATAATCAACGGATCGGTAATGCGCTTAATAAATTATTTCCGCTTTAATTACGTTCCCTCGATGGTAATCAAGAGATTCATCGATCGTTACTCACCTTGCCGCAGTTTATATATTCGACGGCGGTCTCCCTGAAGAAGAAATAGACAAAGTCTCCTTGGGACATGGAGTTCACGAAATTTGGAGCTGCAACGAGAACAATGTTTTATCTTTCTTTATTTCGAAGATACAAATAAACAAAAAAAATGTTGTGTACATATTTAATACGTATTTGTTTTAGAAGAAGTACTTTTTCGACAAAGTTTTGTACATTTTGTAGATAAAAACGGCATCTTACCGATATTTTATCTCTCGTTAAAAGTACCTGTCCCAAAGTATATCAAACTTTTATTTTTCTCAAAGAAAAGGAACAACAAAAGAAAGAGTATTCTTTCGTTAAAAGGATTAAGAAAGGTTTGAAATATCAGTCTGTTAAGTTCGTTATAGTCATCCCTATAATTCCTTTCCGAACAGGACTCCCATACAGAAGTCTTTTATTTTAAGCGATTATTTCAAGAATCTCGCGGTAAAACTCTATTTCTCTTTTGTCAGTAAAGTAGGAAAACTTTATCGATTTATTAACCGTGACAGGGTTTTCATAAGCTTCTTAAGATTCATAAAGTAATATTAATCTCGTGCGATACGTACGAAGTGTCCTATAAATTTTCTCCATTTTCCTTTCTTACGCGCTTACACACACACAAACACACACACATAGAGGACACAAACGCACGTTTCTAACCAAAGTTTCGATGTCCATTCGAATTTTGGTCAATGGACGACAAATTATTCCGAGTTTTTTAACGAAAAATTTAACTCGATCTCGTCTGGCGTGCAATTTTATTCTTATTCCGTACGATTAAAAATACTTTGATTAGCGTGTTTTTTATCCGGTAACCTTTCTCTCGTTTCTCCAGTCGATCGGAAGTCGACTTGTAAATTGTTCAAGAACGAAAGATGAAGCAAGAAAAAGCAAGAAAAAGATAGAGAGAAATAGAGAGAGAGAGAGAGAAACGAGACAAAAGATGAGGAAGAAAAAAAAACGAGAAGATAGAAAGAGAGAGAAAGACAGAAAAGGGAAAATTGAATTTTCTCCCGACCAAAAATCAATATTATCCAACTTGGGTAGGAAAACTTGATTAGCGCTCGTACACCGTTCAATTAAAATACCCTCGGAGACGAGGTAGGAGGGGTGGTGGGGATGAGGGGGGAGGTAGAGAAGGGGTTGGGGTGGTTAGGGGTAGAGGGTGCCTCGAACAAAGTGACGTATCAATTTTAACGCTCTGTTCGAACCAACCAACCAACCAACCTACCAACCAACCAACCGACCAACCACCCAACCATCCAACCAACCGATCGACCGACGACATCGACGAGTCTTAACGGAAATTTTCATTCCCTTCGTACCTTTTTATTAATATCTCTCATCTCGTTCAAGCTGCGTACATGTAGGTATTCGTATGGGTTTTTTGTTCGGTTAACAAATTTTTAACGTTAAAACGCCTCGTGCCTGTGTTTCTTACATAATATCGTATAATATAATAGAAAGGAAAGGAAAAAAAAGAAAACTGGAAATAAAACAGGGGTGGTATCAGAAGTTTAAGCTACTTACACGATGCGCGTCTTATCGCATAGAAAAGTGCTTTTGTAAAGAACCAGAAAACTCGGTCGATTTTTTGAAAAAAAGGAAAGAACAAAGAGATTCTCTTGCCAGCGAGAAGACTCTTCATTATCGTCTTGTCTTTTTTCTCTATTACAAGGGTTGGATGCTGTATGAGAGGGAGAGAGAGAGAGAGAGAGAGAGGGAGAGAAGAAGAGAAAAAAAAGTGAGAGAGAAAAGAAATCCGATCTTCTCTTTGTAAATTTTCTTTTATATTTTATATTTTCCTTTCTTCTCGTTGGATATATTTCTCTTTGTTTCTTAATTGCACGAAACTGATACTTGGTTCTAACTTATTTTCCAAAGATCGCGAGGGAGTCAAGTTCTGCAGAGTGTCTTTTTCAAAGCTCTCATATTTTAACAAATCGTACAAAAGAAATTACGAAGGAAATTTGTAGAAAATCCTTTGGCAGAAACTCTGGCAATTTAGTGGCAAATAAATTTTGGCCCCGAGATGTTTTTGCGTTTCCTACAATTTCCTTTTCTTATATCTTTTACGGTTGTGTGCCTTTTTGCTGCGATCCGTTGAAAAATGACGTGGGACGGTTGAAAAAGATACTCCTCCTATACTCTTACCTATTTCTAAATCTTCCTTAAACGCACGATTAATTTTGAAATTAGATCAGGTAGATTAGAGTTTTAAGATTTTCTGAATAATTTTGAATTAATCCGAGTTATCTTTTTCTCTTCGTTTTTCTTTCGTTTGGATTTCGTCCGAGGATTTCCAAAATCGAATTTGTCCTTTTTCTCGAGACGAGAAGGAGAAACTTGACCTGTTAAATAATCCCTTTTCATACTTAAGTATCCGTGAATTTATAAGAAAGAGAAATGAAGAAAAAGAGAGAAAGATTCTTTTGGAATTTCAAACGAACGAAAGAACCACCACGTTGAACTTACGTCGAGGTTGGTTAACTCTTTGGCTTCATCTCTTATTCGAATAAAGTATGTTCAAAAGGAAATAAAATATTTTCTTTTAACTCGATATCGAATATGTATGATAATAAAACTTGCTACTAGTAATATCGGATATTTTTTTTCTTACGAAATTTTCCATAAACCTACTCGCATTTAGCATCTTTTTTGCAGCGTTCTTTTAATAACGACGAAAATGTCGCTTCAAATTGCAATATTAAATCGTAATAAAGGAAAAAACGTGAAAGATATCATACAATTTCTCGCCCTTATAAATTAAATTCCCTTTAATATTTAATCGCGAATTATATATTTTTATGACGAAGAAAATAATATGAAATTTTCATAGGCAATTATATAAATAATTTCGTAAAAATGTCAGACTTTTAACGAACTTTTCCAGATCTTAAACATCCCATTATTTATTTTTGAAACACAAATCAAATATATTAGTAGACTATTATTAAATTGTAAAACGGATACTCACAATTAAGACTCATCGAATCGTATTGTTCGGTTTGTAAGGGTTCCCTGTAGATAATGGGATCCATTCCAGCAAAATCGGCGACAGTTCCGGTGTAAAGTTCACCGTCGACATAAACGTAGGTACTGTTGTGTTGAGGATCGTAAGGGCACATAGCTTGTGCTGCTTTTTCCTTGATCATCGTGTAATTACCTGCGTGTACTAGGTAATCGCGGCACATCGGTTTGAAGGCGTTCGTTGCGCACACCAAAAGGGTGCTCGAGTTCGTCTTCACGAGGATTCGTATATAATTCTGGCAGTTTTCCTCCGGCGTACCTTTAACTACGCACATCTTTACATCCTTTTCCGTCGAATACCACGTAAGCCTTTGTTGCTCCGTCAGATCGGTCAAGCTCAGGTTATGCACTAAATTTCTGTAAAGAAAAAAAAACACAATTTTATTCTTTCCCCAACACCTATTATATTAGAAATTCTTGAAGACAGGCATCTATGCATTAAAATCTCGTTGAGAAAAGTGTTTCGAAGCAAATAGAATTTATTTTGATTAAATGAACAGGTTTTGAAAAAAGATATGCAGTTTTATATATTCATTTCATACGTACCAATCTAATATACGGGTAGTTAGTAATCAACGAGTAGAAAAGTTATTATTTAAAAATCAAATAAATATCAATGACAAAATAAAAGGAGAGAAGCAACGGAATATAAAATTAAGAAAAGAAAAAATGAAAAATCGGAAGGAACGCGAAACAACAATTTTATTGTACACTGCACTCTCAGTTTTCAAGCGAGTAAATTATGCAATTCTTTTGAAAGAATCCGAACATTTTCTCCTCTCCTCTTTTCTACTTCTACTACTGCTACTACTACTACTTCTTCTTCTTCTTTTTCTTCTACTCCTACTCTTCTTTAGGGACAACGAAATGCGGGAGAGAAAGAGAGAGAGAGAGAGAGAGAGAGAGGAGACACGACGAAGTCGCGGCCGTTTGCATTGCAAACTCAAAATTAACAGGAAGATTCGATTTCCTAGAAACTGCGTATCTCTTCATTTACATTCGACTGTGGTTTTTACCCTTTTTTTTGCATGTTTTTTCCTTTTTTTTCGTGTTTTTTTTTTTAATATTTTCCTCTTTTTTTTTTTCTACCGACCATTCGAATTATGAATGCAAATACGGGCGAGTATGCATAGACGATTCCGACGTGTATCGCGTTAAAGGTTCGATTTGCTATCGTTGGAAAAAGAGAATTGGTAGGAAAAAAAAATAAAAAAAAAAGGAACGTCATCGTTAATGCGGAATACGAAAAGAAAGATGCGACTTGAATTTCGTTCCTTTTAAAAAAAACCTTATCTTATGAAAAAGACGGTATTTACAAATTAATTAATTTCTTATTTTTTCTTTTTCTATTTCTTTTTCTTTTTCGATGTTTTGTCAAATGACAGTTCAATCGATATTCCTGTCGTAAAAGAAAAAGCACATTCTTAATGGACTTAAAACCATAATTTAATTTTCCAACGTTCAGCAGCTTACTTTTCTCATTTTTTTTCCTCAGCTTTCTTATGATTCTAATTCGAGCGTTAAATAACGACGAGACATCGTTGTAAGATCTTTCGTTTCTTGAAAGCTCCCCTTTAAGAAGAGTATGAAATTTTCAAAGTTTTTACAGACGCTCGAGTTACGCATAACTACTTAGAGCTTTTCGAAGAACGAAGAACGAAGAAAAGCAAAAATCAAAAGCAAACAGAAAGAGAAAGAAAAAGAGAGAAAAAGATAGAGAACAATGAGTTATTCACGTTTAGAAACTTTTCTTTTTTTGAAAAACATTTTGTCCTTTGTGTTTGTTTTTTCGTTTGTTAATTCCTGACGACGATGTTGCATCGAAATTATCAGAAAAGAATCGATGAAGTGAAAAAAAGTGGAAACGAGCTGCTTTACCCCTGAGATTTTCTCTTTCCTTTTTTCTTTTTCTCTCTTTTTTTTTTTTTTTTTTTTATTATTATTTATAATTCACACGTTAGTTTTGTTATCCAACGAATATTTTATTAATGTCTGGTAAGTGAAATAAAACGTTGATTTAGATTTAAAAGAAAAAAGTAATCTTTAGTTACTTATCAAGCAGGAAAATTCGAATAAATTACCAACGATTTGAAATGAAATTTTCCTACGTATTTACCTGATGGCGTCAAATCATTACATATGCCGTTATACGAGAGAAACGTTCAACGAACTCGTTCGTTTCCCACGAGACGAGTTGTTCTCGCAAAGACAAAGTTGAAAATTCCATTCGAATGTCGTTCAAATCACGTCATCTTTTGTCGGATTCGAAATGTTAATTTCAATTTTACATTCTCGCGTTTCAACGAAGAGAAAGTCATTTACAAAGATGTTGTTGCAAATCGGTAAAAGCAATTGACGATTGTTAAGAATCTTCTTTACTCGTCCCTGAATCAGAGCTTTTGCGATAGAACAAAATAATAAAGCGTTCCAAAATACTGAATTTGTTATGCATAATTTATGCACAAAAAGGAAGATTTTGTTTGAAGCTTTAATGAAGCATAACTGAACGTTAATAAATCACGATATACCTTTTTGTTATTATAGTATGAAAAGTAAATGAAGAATTTTCCGTGCTAATATTATACATTATACATTAAAAATGTTATTTACTTCGGATAAATTATCTCTCTCTCTCTCTCTCTCTCTCTCTCTCTCTTTTTCGCTCTCTTTAAAAATATCAAATAAAATAATATTGAGAAAGCCAACGTAGTTAAGTTAAAAACTAGGGTAACATTGATTCCGCTTTATTTCATTTCTAATTGTCACTCTTTCCTTTTAACTATTTTTCTTAAAGATATAAATCGATAAATCATATTTGAACGAGACGATTATAGTATATAATAAAACGGAGAGAGAAAGAGGGAGAGAGAGTTTCCGAGTTCGATGTTGACGTATCGTCTCGTTCTCGAAGATAGTAACACGTTCAAAATTTAATTAGGATAGTAATTACGAACTATCACTCATTCGATAAACGTCCTACATTGATCAATTATTCGTCGAACAATTTTCTTTACGACGTGCACACAAAATGAAATATGAATTTACGAATTAAAATCAGATTTTGTTGTTCAACGATAAGAAAGATTAAAAATAGAAATAAAACGAATGCATATCTCTTCGAGGAATATATTTTAATTAATCGTTTAAGTAATCAAAAAATGATCTGCCGTTTGATAAAAGTTGAAGATAAAGATTAAACATCTGTGCAAAGGAATATTAATTTTTAACGAGACGTTGATAACGAATGAATCAAAAGCTACATTATTAATCATTTCCAGTTTATACATGGTGAAATAAAAGTCTTTTTTCTCATGCAAGTATTTGCATAGAAATTATACGATTTGGATCAGTTATAAAAGTTGATATGGAACAGTTACTCGAGAACTTGGACAGCAACCCTCCCTCGGTTGTGTTTCGTAGAATGTAAATCGATAATTAAAACAAAATTTGACAATTAATATATATATTACGGTTAATGTGAAGAAACGTAGATTCTATAGAATGCCCAGAAGGCATTATTTGGCTATGTTTAAACAATAGCTTGAAATTCCCCCCTCCCCATGCTCTAAAGATACCCCATTAAAGTATATTTTATAGAGTAGTCGAAAATTGTTAAGGGCATTGTGTACATACTTTTTAAAATTCCATGATTTGTTTCACTTACAATAGCTTCATATTCTTCCCTCCTTTTCCGTGTTCTAAACACAGCCAAATGAAGTACATTTTATAGATTGACCGAAACCTTCTAGACAATCTATAGAGTGACCGGATAATCTATATGATTAGTGGGCTTGCGTATGATTTCACAGACTGCCCGATTTACATAGATATTTTATAGAATATCCGTTATCTCAACATCAATCGTAATATATACAAATGTACAAATAAATAGTTTGTTTCGAGTTCTTTTAGGAAAAGTTACATTTATCTCAACCTGTATAATTTTTCAAAGAAAATTTGTATCGAGATATTGATTGCACAAAAAATTAATGAAATGAAAGGAACTTTGATAAATTTAATATTACAAAATCAAACCCCCATATAGATATATATATACATAAAAGTACTAATCTACGTAATATTGTAAATGTTGAATAAGTAAGACTGACACCATAGAAGTAAAGTAAAGAAGAAGAAGATTCGAATGGTGGTCCTTTAATTAAAGCACTTCTATCAAATGAAACCTATATTTACCTTCCACCAACGAGAAGATAGTTGGCATCCCTGAGCACCAACCGAAAGTAGTCTGTGTGCGTTTCATTTCCCGTAAACCTGAACACATCTTCGGCACCTGTAAAAGAAAAACAGAAGAAATGGCAGGTTAAGTTTTCGTTCCATCGCTTGAACAAAAAAAAAATGGAATTATCTTATTCATCTAATTAGTCGACTGCTAGTCTCGTTTCATTGCTCGGTGCTTGGCCAATGCGATTTGGTTCTTTCTTTTTCTTTCATCTCTCTCTTTCTCTCTCTCCCACTCATTCTTTCATAATTCTCAACGGAAGCCAAGTTAATAAGCGTAATAAGTTTCCTTTTGACCGTCGCAAGAGCGTCGAGGAGAACAATGCCCGTGGCCGATCATTAGCGAATTTCGCGTGTCGATGAGTACTTTATCTTACGATCGAGGGTAAATAAGAAGTCTTTTGTTTCGTACAGGCTCTCCTGTTCCTTCTCCGCCCCCACCCACCCCACCTTCCCAACCTTCCTACTCATCCATCGTCTTCTCTCAAGAGAAGAAGACTGCCAACGTTACGTTTTCTTCTTCTTCTAATTAGATAAAGAGAGAAAGAGAAGAGGAGATATATTTCTATGAAGTGAACGCGGTACCCTATCTCTTTCGTTGTTGGAAAAAAAGAAAAAAAAAAGAAGGTAAAAAGAAAAATATTTAAAAAGAATAAAAATTAGAACTCTCCTTCTTTAACTCCTTTTCTCTTTTTTATGATTTTTTAATGGTCCAAAGAAATTTTTATATCGATAATATCTTTAAACTTTGAACCATAAAAAAAAAGAGAGATGGTTCGGTAATGAGTGAAGAGCGAGAGGGATATAAAAATAAAAAGAAAAAAGAAGAAGAAATATGAAACTTCGTTTTTTTTCCCTAACGATCGAAAGGGATTTTTAAATAATAAACATTCAAACTATTTTTAAATTAAAATAAGTAGAAAGAGATAGAGAGAGAGAGTGAGAGAGAGATGGGAATGTACATTTTTGTTGTTGCTCCTAACGATCGAAGGAAATTGTTATAATCGAGACTAAAAATGAATAGGAAAGAAATTGGGGAAAAGATTTAGCTGCGAAAAAGTCGTTTCGATTAATTAGTTTGTGGAGTCGAGATAGTCCATGGAACGTGATTTAATTAATAAAACCGCGAAAGGGTGTCACGGACGAGGGTTGACACTCGATGGATTCGATGATCGACGATGATTACAACGCGTTTTCCCACGAATTTTCACGGCGATGATTCGATAAACGATCGGGAGTCGCAACCCAATGCACACACACATCTATATATATATATATATATATACACGAATACACACACACGGAGAGACAGACACATAGAATTGAATATAGAGAACGGATAGGCTCGTTTTCGATCCGTGCAATTTGATAGGCGAATAGGCGAGTGGTAACGAGCACCAATGACGACGAGGGAGAGAATGAACGGGCCATTATCGGAGGATCATACGTCTTCCTGCAGATACGAATTAACGTCGATATTGTTTTCCATAACTATCGTAAAAGAGAATGGGAAACAAATGTATCTAAATATACACATAGAAGGACATGGGAATAAAATGAGAGACGAATAAAACGGAACTAATTAAGGAATAATTTATCCTCGAGTTATTTACCGAGCTGAACATTTTTCTCTCTCTTTTGGGGTATATATTTGTATTGTAGTTAGGCTTATTTAATATATTTACAAAATTATTTTTTAATAATTTTTTTTAAATAATCTATTACTTTTCGTACATATTTTTTAATATGTATAAGTGCATTTCAATTGAGCTTATCAAAAATTCAAAATTTGTAAATTTGTAAAATTTTATCAAAATTACAGTTGATTTAATAAAACTGCAACGCTTTAAGATCGTAAATAGATGTTTATTTAATTCTCTTCGAAAATGTCTGGAAACCGAGAAAGACCGAGAAAAAACAACCCATTTTTTAAACGTTAATAATTATTTTTCAAATTATGTCAATCGAAAAAACCAATATACATTTCAATTGATATTTATTTAAAATACTTACTTCGAAATTTGTGGGTTTTTATTATTATTTTTTTTTTTTGTATAGTTTAGTAAATATAAAAATGTGTCTTGTATATAAATGATGTAATGTGTACATTAGACACTCGATGTAACTATTATACATACCTCGTTATTAAATGAGAGATTTATGTAATCTATCAATCACATGTAGATTTAATCTCGTTATGGTTATGGTTATGGCGATATGCATAATTGCGTATGCATTTCATAATAAGACGCGAATTGTAGTATTATGTTTATTAATTTTAAATATTGTGAAATATTCCAAATTGTTTAAGTTGTTCTTAAAGTGTCTTGAATAATTTTGTATGTGTATTTGTAATTGTCTTAATCAATTAATAATTTTGTATAAAATCGAAACATTTTTTTATTCATATATTTTTATATTAAAAAAAGCATGGAACAAAGACATACATTTTTCCGCATTCACTTTTGTTTAAATGTAGTTGTTCACATTTTCTAATGCATCGAGAATTCGAAATTTTGTAATGTTCACTTTTTGGTTATCTAAATTTATTTTTTTTTAACGCTTCATTATTTAAATTTTATTATTAAATAATCCAAATTGAAAAGTTTTGCTCGCGGATTGTACTTTGAATTTCATTTTTCCACATATGCCTTTGTTATCTAGTTTTTTATTATATCATTTATGATATAAAAATAAATTAATAAAAATTAATTAGAAGTTATATATTTATAAATATAAAATTAATTTATGTTCCAGGGTTTCTTAATTTTTCTATCACCAAAAATTAAGGTAAAAACAAATATCCAATATTTTTAGTCTATGTTGCAAAGTAATGGTGGTGTTAGTTCTTGTCTCTAAATGTATAGACGTATCTGTGCGTGAATAATTTTTTGGTATTTGTTTAATATGTCAATTATAAATTTATTGTTAGGACATTTCTATTGATGGCTGTTAATTTTCATTGATTCTTGATTAATTATAAATTTTCGCAGATTGTTTCTATACGCAAATAGCAATTTTTTTAATAGTATCTGAATAGGATAACTATGATAATAAGATGAGCAATGCAAAAAGAATGTGAATGTGTGTGGAATAATTCCATGAGAAATTACAATATTTTTATTGAATTTTAAATACTACGAGGAGTATTTTTTATGACATAGCGAAATTTTTATGATTATTAAAAGTAATACTCAATGCACCTCAGTGCACATCAATGCGTGCGTTCGCATTGTAATAACTTACGTGCTACATTAAAAGTTTTAGTCGAATGTAAATCTGAACGTTTAAATTCTTGCGTTTGTTTATCAAAAACTTGCGTTTTACATTTGAAGTTTTAACTGAATCTATATCGAAGTGTTTACATGTTTGCATTAATTGGGTCGGTAGGTCGATTTAAAATAATCTTCATGATTTTTCATCCAACTTGGATAATAAGTTGAAGACAAAATTTGTGACAAGTTTATCTCGTTGAATTTTGTACATTTCTTTCTATTAAATAACTAGTAAAATGAATTTGTTAAAATTGTAGAAATAGAGTCCTAGACCTACTTCGAAACCTAGGTCGGTATTACTCGCGATTTATCCAAATGTAACATTTTGAAATTATAGTATTAAATCAATGATTCAAAAAACAGACATTTACTTTAATAAACTTTTTTTAAATATTTTTTAAGCAAACAAAAAAAAAAACACATCAAACTAAACTTCTCTAAAACCGAAATTGTAATAACTCATTACCATAGTGTCCTCTTAAAAATATATATCACTTGCTAAGTGATAAATCAACGACATTAAATAAATTATTAAACAAATTTTTCGTTTAACACTTTGTCTTCTCGAAGTAGGGGCACCAGATAAAGAACAGATAAAAGAATAGTTTTTGTATTCATGTCATGTAATAATTCTAATATAAATTATGTAACGCAAGTATTACCGAACGAATGGCTGTAATAAATTTGATCGAAATTTATTTATATGTTTAATCATTATTCACTTTCTTTCGGTCCTTCTAACACATTTTTTTTTTAAATAATCAAATTAGATTTATCAAATAATTTATTAAAAAATAAAATGTATGAAATGTATATATGAAATAAATATTTAAAGTATGTTATGTGTGTGTATACAAATACTTTTAATAATTTTAATTTTGAGTAGAGTATAAATAAGCAGATAAAAAATCATTTTCATGAAGCGGACATTGTAAGTGTACCGAGAAAAATAATAAATAATCTAATAATTCAATAAAGTTATCAACATAAATAAAAAACTTCAGAAGTGTGTGTGAGTGTTTACTGCAGTCGCGTGTAGGTTTTTCACACCCTTTTCTATTTTTATTCATTTATTACAAATTACTCGTTAATGTAATATTATGTTAAAAGAATATCAATTATTTTATAGACTAACACAAAGAACTCCCTCTTTCTCTCTTTCTCTTTCTCTCTCGATATGAGATATGCACGCGTATATGATAGAAAACGAGATAAACAAAGGGAAATTAATTACGAAATTATTTCTATTTAAATTAATTTCATTTCATTTTGATTTTACAGCATAATATTACGAATTAATTTTACGATTATACTTATAACTTACTCGTTAATATGGTTTATGATATAAATATTTTGAAAAATTAATAATGGCCGAGTACTCTCTCAAGAAAAAATAAAGAGAGAGAAAGAGAGAGAGAGAGAGAGAGAGAGAAAAGGAAGGAGACGAGACGAAACGACCTCTTTCTCTGATTGCTTCTGAAATTAAACTGAGAATTTGTATGCTATCTCGATCTTTCTCTCTCCTTTTCTCTCTCTCTCTCATCAAGTTCCTGCTTCGTTACGTTATCGTTTTCCAAAATTAATCGTCCGATTCCAATCTTTCTGCAACCATTCTCTCGATCACGAAAAGATGTCATGGAATTTCGATTCGTCAAATTACTAGCTTTAGGGAGAAACAATTTTCCAACTCGTGCTGCTTCAAATTGGCGAGAGAGAAAAGTAATTGGACAATTCTTCTTTATAAATCAATTAATTCATATTTCATTCGGTCATTTTTCCCATCGCAAATGGACGGAGTTATACGCAAATATTATGTTCATAATAACAACGTATTATTATTATTATTATATATTTTTTTTTAAATAAAATAACGTAACGTGGGATGCTCGAAAAAAAAAACAAATGTAAAAAATAATCCACGGTGATAAAAACAAAAGGTATAAAGAGAGTTTCAGACGAGATACGCAGAGGCGTGAAAACCGATACAAAATATAAACCACATTGAAAGTGAAAGAGTAATACAAAGGGAGGGAGGGAGAGAGAGAGAGGAGATATAAGTATCGACTTACACGTGGTCGAAAGGTGTAAAAATCTGGGGCTGTTGCGGCATCGGAAGATCGATGAGAAATTTTAACGATATCGAGGCTGGTACACCAAAGCGTCTTTATCGGCCTATTGAATTGCGATACTTTATGTATTTATCTCTAAATTATTATACCTCTACTCCATAAAATAAAATAAAATAAAAATAAAAAAAAAATAAAATAAAACAATATGAAACCAGTACGCAATAATAAAATGTCTATAGAAAAGATAATAAAATGAATAAATAAAACGTGTAACTCCTTATCCAAGGTATAATAATTACAAAAGCAATAAAAGATAATCGATAAAATCACCGGAGCATGAATACATTAAAAGAAGAAAAATAAGAAGATGGTAGGAGAAGTGAAGAAATAAGACGAACTCGAAGCTCGAAACTTGAAAAGAAAGGAAAGCGAAGTGGATTTATCTACTGTTCTACCACAAATCACGTAGCTAAGTTTCTTCCTGATCCTGTACGAACTATAATCGAGAAACGTGGATTTGAAAATATTGAACGCGTTCAAAGTTACGCCAGGCGTTCGTTCCTCGTCAAACTTCCTAGATCGAACTTTGTTGACAAAAAGAAAGAAAGAAAGAGAGAGAGAGAGAGAGAGAGAGAGAGAGAGAGAGAGAGAGAGAGAGAGAGATAGAAGGAGATGAAACAAAGTCTAAGGGATGTTAGAGTTACGGATAGCTAAGATCAAAACTCTACGGGGTGTTCTATTAAACTTGCACTATATTGGATATCAAAATGATTTATAGATTCCGTTCATGACAAGTACGTTATAATGATCATTATCGATTTAAATCATTTGGATCTAAATTATTATTATAAATATTGTATATAAAATCATTCAGATGGAAAATACAAAAAGATTTTTATTCTAATAAAATATTAATAAATTGATAATATATTATAATTTAGTTTATAGACTAATTAGTTTTTATACGCTAACGATTTTTCGTCGTGTTTCTTCCCTTACATTGATTCGCAGATAATACAAGCTCGTATAACGAACTGTTGAAACTTTTTACGTCAGGCTTAATATCTCGAAGAAATTTCATCCTCGATGAAAATCTCCGAGACAGCTTGATGATAAAACTATCCAACCGTTCTCTCTTTCTCTCTCACTTTTGAGTTGCCGAAAGGCCAAGTTGAAGGAGACGGAGGAGTATTATTCACCGACTTGCTTGGTTGCTTCTGTTACTATGTGAAAGTCGGTAATTAGCTGGTTATCAAGAAAGATGGAATACCTAGCGAATAGCAATTAAACGCACGATCGTCTTTCTTCTTCTTCTACTTCTACTTCTTTTAAAAGCGTAGACAGATAGAGAACAAAAAAATAGAGGATGAGGTAAAAAGAAAAAGAAATAATAGAGTACTATTCCCGACTGGTGAATGTCGATCACGATGAAGCTAATTCGTTATTTCGAGCACGCTCTCGGTACTGCAATAAATGAAATCAGCCAAGGGATTCTCACGAGTAGAAAGGAGGAGGCTTGGGGGTTGAACAGAAAAGTAGGAGAATCGTTCGAGACGGTTGTAACACGATCGTGCCTCAAATGTCGTGACTTTGATTAAATTCCGTCCTGAAAGTGCCAAGAAAGCTACTGTGTGTGTGTGTGTGTGTGTGTGTGTGTAACAGAGAGAAAGAGTGAGTGAATTGGTAAAAGTGAGACCGGAGCGGGAGAGAAAGAGAAGGAGAAGCAGGAGAGGGTGAGAAACGTAAACGCAAAGCAAATGTTTTCACAGATGCAAACTCGAAGTCTATCGAGTCTGTGGATTCCTTAAGAAACGAGGCGGAGTGAAATTCCGTGTCGTCGATTTAAAAGTGGAATTAAGGAACGCTCGGACGCCGGATAATGTAATAGTACGAAATAGGAGAGCGAGTGCTCTGAGAAATATTTCATAACGCCCATTGAGGTGAACGTTAGAGGAATCGTTGCTCCAACTCGATGCGTTCTTTTCCTTTCGGATCACGCGGAATGTTTCTTGAAAGTTTGCCAAGTGCGTTGAACGAAGAAAGGAAATATTGAAAGATAGAGAGAGAGAGAGAGAGAGAGAGAGAGAGAGAGAGAATAATGTTATTGCACTCTCGAGTTAGGTTCGGTTTTTTCCTTTCTCTTTCCTTCCTTTCCTTTTTTTTCTTTTTCTTTTTTTTTGTACCTATTGCAAAAAGTTTCAAAGAATCTTTTAAAGTTTTACATTGCTGTGAAATTTTCATTCATGCATGCTCCCTTTATGTTCTATTTGATATTACATGATATCCAGGTAAATATTAATAATATAAAACTAAAAATCTCTTTTATGTATGGACGACGATATATATACTAATCAATAAAGAATAATGCGATTTATTCGATGATAGAGATAAATATCAAAATAGGATAATACGTTAAGGTAAATGTTCACACATTGGTATTTTGGTATTAATGAAAAGGATAAAATAATGAAGGTGGAGACACGTCGCAGGATTGGAAATGGAGCCTGCCGAGGACTTTTCCTCGGAGTTTTTCTCGGAGACGACGCCGACGGAATTAAAATATTTAAGGCGGCAGATGAAAGTAACGCGACACGATAGAGAAACGCAATAAGGGAATGCTTATACGTGCTGCGGCACCTTATAACGTGACTCTCGGGCAAGGACGGGTTTACTAAGAGGAGAATACTTCCCTAGAAACGAATTCGTAGGAGAATCCATTACGATATTAATGTTCGCATTGTGAGTCGTATGGTAATGTGGGAAAAGCTTACGTACGAATGCATGGACGGGGGTTGCACCGTACTATCATCCTTTCGCATAGAAAAGTAGAAAAGAGTCAAGCAGACCGGTACTCCTAGACAATAAGTTCATCTTTTCTTATCTGCGAATGTACTCGAAGAAAATCATGTTGTCTCCAAGGATAAACAAAAATTCAAATCTTTTACGCGGAAACATTAACTGATAAAATTATTCGACGTGAGTAAGAATTTTCGCAAGAAAAAAAAAAGAAAAAGAAGGTCAAAAGAACGAGATTATGGTTTGATACGTGTTTTTCAAGACACTTCTGCGCTTCATTTTTTTTTTTTTTTTTTACACCAGTAAGAAAACAAAATTATCCACGTATCAAGAAAGTTTTTCTAATCCTTTGAATTTTTAGCTTGAAGAGTTATCCTTCTCATTAAATACATGAACAAATATATATATGAAAGAACGAAATAAATAAAAATAAAAATGTAAGTGTGAAAATTTGGACTGGAAACATGGAAAAAGGGAAATTAATTAAAAAAGTTGTCGCATCGGTAGAATATCGTAGAGGTTAAAGTTTATCAGATTAAAGAGCCAATTCGGTCGAACTTGACATCCTAATCGAGGAAGGAAGTCGAGACGATAGTCGACGATATAGTCGCTTATAAACTTCTCTCGGCCACGGGAGTGGATTATCTCGAGCTGGGTTGTTGAGAGTAAAGTGGACCCATAGGGCCCCTCGTAACATGTAGTATGAGAATGAGAGAGACAGAGAAAGGAGAACGGCGTTAGATCGAGCGAAAGTCATTAAAGTTTCGCACGTGCCAGCCTGCCGCTGCCTGTCAGAAGCGACGACCCTAAGCCATTATTTTTTAACGGCCCTCTCTTCCACTAACCCTAACTCCAGCTTCATTTGTCCCTGACGCATGAGACTGAGCGAGTTTTTCGGTCGTGGTTAAAATATGACTAACGAACGACTCGATCAACATTCTCCGACCTTTTATTGCCAGTCTTCGTCAAATAATAATTTACAAAATAATACAATAAAAGTATAAAAAGATAGGACGCATTTTGATCATCCAAACTATTATATAGGATAAATTGGTTGTAAGATTATTTGTTTATTACTTAGACGATACTAAATACTTTAATTTATTATAATTATCGATCTTGGTTATTTTGTATAGATGAAAAGGAGAGGAAGAAATTATATAGCGAATGATACAAATTTAACGTAACGCATAAGTAACACGACAGTAAGGTTGATAAACGCCTCTTATAATCGAATCAATTAGGATACATCGAAGCATAGTGTTCGAGCGTGAACATACGATCGCTCGCCTATGCTACTCACCAACGGTTAATTAGTTTCATTAACGGACCACATATGTCCGCTGGCGTACACCTATGTGTACCTCGGTGGTCACTTTGCAGTACTCAATTCAATGAATATAAGTGTACACAAACTTATGACGATCGTGCGAATTGCTGAACAAACATCTTCCTTTATCTTCCTTTATCTTCCTTTATCTTCATTTCATTTCGTTTTAATTAAAACGATCTCGGAGTGTTCGGTGAAAGGAATGATTTTTATCCTTTTATTAAATACTTTGAATTTATGCTAAGAGATAATAATTTATAATATTGGACTCGCGTAATAATTATTATTTTGGTTTATGATTCACCTTTATTATAACGCAAATTTATTATCTATTTTTGGATGCTGGATAGTTTCGACTGAAATAATTTGTATTTCGTAGTAGTTACCGCGTTGTTCGAAGTATTAGTAATATCAATTATTATTTCGTATAATTGTTCGCGCTTTAATTTTAATAACAATCTTTTATTCCCTTTATAAAAAATAACGTTGTTAATAGAGACAACAATAATATCGTATATATCGTAAATTCGATAAAATATTTCAAATATTCCATGTATATGTATATTTATGAATGTTAATGAGAAAATTTCGTATATGTATAATATATACGATTAGGATATATAGCATATGCACTTAGTTTTATAAGATTGATATGAAAACTCCGTAAAATTGTTTGCCTAATTGCCAAAAAAATTTCAACGGCTGTTCTTTTGATTATCGTTCGAACATTATTATCATAAATCATTTCGTAAACATTCGATATCTATTCATAGAACACTTTTTCGAATTGACGATAATAAGAACATTTTCCTAAAAAGGTCAAATCGTTTGTATACTTTTAGTATTAACGTTAGTCGGTCGGTCTTCTTTCGTATTATTAAAGCGTATTTCTGGCTAGAGAGTGAGTTTTCGAAATGATTTTGTCGGGAAATGGAATTTGAATATTTCAGGTATGTGAATGTATGTGTATATGTATGAATGTTAAATCCCAAATTTTATCAATGAAATAAGCATATATATATATATATATATATTACGATCATTGAAATGTTTATATAGAATTTAAAGAATGGAATTGTAATATTTTAAATATGTATTGTATACGTATATGTTTCCGTTAAAATGTAAGATCTGTTAATTTATAAAGTAACTAGCAAAAGTTTAAAATAAATATGCTGATTTGTTAAAATTAGAAAATAGGCAGTATTACATAATTCAACTAGATAATAGATGAATTTATAAGAGGCGAATAGTTAAGGTATGAAATTGAATTTTGATCCCAAGTATTAGAAAAATATTCATCGATATTGTTTCAATACTTACCTATACTGTGCTTTTGTAAATCCGGAGATAGAAAATATCGTTTTTTTTTTTACATAATAGTTTACGCTAATTTACACAGCTGTCAGTAGAATTATTCAGGTTTGTATCCAATACTAATTAAGCTGCATAATCAATCGTTAGTTAATTGTTTCATTATTCTTTCACGTTAATTTGTCGTAGAACTTTTTGTTATACGAGTATCGAGAGTTACGGATGACGGTCGTGTTCGTTCGAGTTATGAAATTAATTTTGTTTGGAAAAGTCAAGCGGGAATATTCGGGAAACTTTTCGATTATCTATCTATCTCGTTGGAGAGTTAGCGTAAAACGAGGGAGAGATGTCAGGAATAAAACATCGGGAATGCCACGGAAGCTCGATTCATTCCCGCGTATGTCGGAAATCGATATCCTACCGTTCCTTGTCTTTCCTATTCCTCTGTAATAACAGCTCTTCTATTTTTTTTTTATTTTCCTACAGGGAAATGTAGTAATAAAATGTACAGAGATACAGGCTGCTACCTTCCGAACATTTTTTTTTCCATGAATTCGAAGTATGAATTATATCATTACTTTTTTTTCAAGATAATCTATATAAATAATCTGGAGATACGTAATATATATTCGTCATAATAATAATAACAATAATCATAATCGATATTTTTTTGTCAATATTTCTGATCTCGTTTTGCAGACGTAATTACGTTTCGAACTATTCAGAACTGCGAGTTTAAATGTTGGAAAAATAGCGAACGAGAGAAAAATAGGCTAGGAAAAAGAATGAAACGACATTTGAAAATCATCGTCTCTCCTTCGCGTGTATTGCGATTGACACAAAAATATTCATTTGATTGGCAACGTCCTTTAACGAGAGTCGATCTGTCTGATCGACGTGTAACAGTTTCGCGGCTACGATAGATCGTATCAAAATATCGTTATTAGTTCGGTTGAATTGGTGATGTTAAAAGAGAAAAAAAAAAAAAAAAAAAAAAAAAAAGGGAATAAAAATAAATCTGTTGAACAGTAAAAATATATGAATTTTATCAAATAAAAATACGTTACGAATAATCTATCGAATCCTTTTGATGTTGGACGTGTTAAGATTAAAATTTATATATGTATATATTGGAAAAAGAAAAAAATAGAAAATACACAGGATCAATATAAATCGCAATACAAAAAAATATTATATTTCAGTTAATAAAATAAACGATCAAAAAAATAAAATTGCCTTTGTGGGTTCAATATATTTTGTTATTCATCAAAAACCTTAATGAAAGACAAGGAAGGAAATAGAGAAAAAAAAAAAGAAAATAAAACGTGCACACGTGATACTCATCGTTACGGTCTTACCACTATCTTTCTTTCTCTCTCGTAACACTTTTTCCTTTTCCTTTTTTTCAATTTCGAGACTCTCCCCAACATAGAGAAAGAGAAAAAGAAAAGGAAAAGGAAAAGGAACAGGAAAAAGGGAGAGAATGAGAGAAGGGAAAGGGAGGCAAGCGCGACTGATTCCCCCGATGGCTCAATTTAGCGGAGCTCTTTCGAGAGCTAACACGAGGGGAGTGCAATGCTATGTAACGTGAATGTATCGACGCGAAAAATCCACTTACCTAGCCCGATACGCAATTCAGCTTCGGCGTATCCAACAGCAGCGTGAGGCATGCCTATCTCTATGTCTACATTTATCTATATACGTGGGGTATCCCCTCTACGTGTGTGTATATACACGTACATATATATTGTGTTGTATTGCATAGGTGTTTCCCATCGTGTTATGCGTACCTCATGTATCCCCATGCCTTACTTGCATTCTATGTGTACAGAACATCCTATATGTTCTCAGAGATCTGCTGTGGATTAAGTAGTCGTTAAAATCAATAGCTTTAGAAGCTATACTAACTCCGCATTAGGTATGAGAGTTACACACTGGATTTAGCATGCGTTGATTTGTATCTCAGATAGAATTAATTAGACGAGAATTGTGTCAGTAACGCGTTATACCTCGCCAAATTATTTCCAATTCTTTTTTTTTTTTTTCATAAATTTGCTGTTAACTTTGTTTTCTCCTGTTTGGAATTATTTGATAATTTCTAAACGGATGGTTCGCACGCTAAAGTTTATTTTTATCTTACATAGGTTTCATGATATTACGATTTCATTTCGATAAGATTTTTATAACAAATATAACCATTAAAAGCTATCATCAAATATCAAAAGCTAATTTAGTTTTGTAAAGTTTATCACGAATTACGTGAGATAATTAATTGATATTATGATAACGTTGTCACTACTGATAAAACGAATAAATAGTCATAAAATTAGTATTACCCCAGTCTCACATTTTTTAAATAATAATAATGTCATTCGGTATACCCTTAAATATAACATCGTCATCCTTCTAATCATTTCTATCACATTAAAAAAGAAACTTTGAAAAGGATATAACAAAAATTCCGAAGGAAGCTGATCGAAGGATCAAATTTTTCTATCGATTTCATTTCGTCCAATCATCGTATCTTCTCGGCATTGTCTTTAGCATAGAACAATCTTCTTTGCTTAGATCGTTATCATGAAGTAGCTATTACTTACACCGCACCCTTTTCTTATCTTAAAAAAAAACAAAGTAGGTTAATGTCAGTAGGAAGCAAGCTATTCCTGAGAGCCGAAGGTTTATCGTTAAAGAGAGTAAGAGAGAATGGAAGCCACAAGGGAACAATGCCGAGCCGATTATAAATAAAAGATTGTATTAACGTGGTGTGTTGGTGTAACAGAGGTAGTAACGTTAATGTTGACTGCGATTAAGCGTGCTCCGGAGTTCGCGATGCAAATGTAAGCTTCAACTAACGATATCGTAGCACCGATTGTTGTTCGCTCTCTCCTAAATGGACAATCTCGTTTCTTCGTGTTCTCTCTCTCTCTCTCTCTTCATCCTCGAAAGCATTTTCGGTCCTAGCCGAAAGTGTATATACGTAAAATGCGCACCGATGCGATAAAAGCTAAGGTCAAAGTTCTTCCATTTTACAGTACGCTACATTTTCATGTATTCCCTCTCTTGAATAAACTAATGTTATCTATGGTTTCTATAATACTAGGGATGGTAAGCTTTTACTAAACTTCTACAAGTTTTAGATTTACCAGAAATTTTCTATTTAATTTCTTTTATTTTATTTTATTTTTTTTTTAAACGGTCAAATACGCACATCCGGAATAAAAAATTGATCGAATGTATAGAAAAACGAAATGATTATTGGATCGATAACGAAAAAGAGAAAGAAAAAAAGGAAAAAAGGTGGTTATAAACGATTAGATGACTTAAGCGGAAAAGCATTTCGAGGGCAAACCAATAGGTAGGTAAAAGCTATCAATCCACGCTTAACAATGCAGGTAGAAGAAGTAAAACATTATCGGAAAAAGTTAACGATGGGACTCGAAGAAGTCGTTGTCGAAGAGGCATCGTTTATTTTTTTTTCTCTCTTTCTCTCTCTCTCTCTCTCTCTCTCTCTCTCTCTCTTACTCTCTTTGTACGTTTTCTTTGCTCGAGTTTACCAGCACTAACGATAGACACCAATCCTTATTTTTCTCCCTTTTAGGATTAACCGATCGTCTTACGTAAGGACGCATCGTTATCTCTCGCGAATCGTTTCGTTTTCCTTCGCTAACGAGTTGTTTTCATCGAGTCATATTCGCCACAATGATGTCGAAGAGAAACGATGAAACTCTCTTCTTCAACTTCAGCTTCAGCCTCAGCCTCAGTTTCAGCTTCAGCGTCGGATTCAGTTACGACGGACGTTGCTTCTTCCGGTTATTCGTTGAAAACGTCTCGGGCACCAACCACCTTCTCGTTATTTAATTGCTTCCCTCTCTCTCTCTCTCTCTCTATCTCTCTCTCTTTTTTTCTCCTCGTCGTTATTCCCTTTCGCTAATGAGATATTCGCTGAATCCCAAAGACGTCGATCCTCTTTTATAAACTTCACATTTTTATCTTTATTTTATTTTCCTCTATAGATTCACCTAATCTATCATTTCCATACTTACCTTCTTTCTTTCTTATTCGATTAAATAACGATTCTTATGACTAATCATTCGATTTCCTTTCAAATATAGATACTTTTTCAACGATTCTATTGTCATCTCTCTCTCTCTCTCTCTCTCTCTCTCTCTCTCTCTCTCTCTCTCTCTAAATTAGCTTACAATTTATATTTAAAATGTAATTTTCAGATTACTGAGATAGAAAGACTTTATTTCTTTTCTTTCTTCATTTCCTCTCTTATATTCTTCTTCATCGTTTATTCTAGATAGCTCTCTATCTTTACTGACACTTTTCAACGTCTCTCTTTCTTTCTCTTTCTCTTGGGATTACCTTGGCTAAGAAAGCACGTGTTGTCCTAACGAAATTGAAGTACACCCAACAGGCTTGGTTAACACACTGGAGACAGGTTATATCGCTTCGTTGGATGGAAGGACGTTCGCATGACTGGTCAGAAAATAGATAATAGCCTTCACGGATTTTTGTTTTAACCTATCGATAACTTCAATCGACTACATTGTTCTTCCAATTAATTTCAGTATTATGCTCCCCCCTCCTCCCTCCTCTCTCTCTCTCTCTCTCTCTCTCTCTCTTTGTTATATAGGTATATAGAATATCTTGTGGTTTGCGTGTGTTTCAATTTCGTTAAAATGTAGGTCAAAATGTATTATCATAATGATGGCAATTAATTGGTACTACCTCCTCAATCTTGGCATTTTCGATAATTACTAAAGTATGGAAAAGTTTGAAAAAAGAAAAACAGAACGAAAGTAAGGAAGAACTTGTTTAAATAATAATAAGCAAAGTCTTGGAGAGTTTAATTTACTACGAACGCGAATGATAAAAGTAACTTGTGGAAAATTTCCGATACATCTGGATATATAAATATTTAAATGTTTAAATTTTCATAAATATGAACTTTTATCATTTGGGAAAAATCAAGATAATGTTAAGATGTGTATGTATATTATATATATCTATTTATACAGACACTATTTGTTTAACCCTGTAAGAGAAACAGATGCAATTAAAAGTTTGTCTTGTTTCTTGAATTTAGATGGAAATTATGGAAACTAATTGTTACCGGTATACGCCGTATAAAAAAGTCAGTGTTCATTAAAACAACGGTTTGTAACTTTGAAATTACTCTTGACTCACATATCTGTATTTTTAAAAGTCTTGTTTGATTTTTACGCCATAAAATTGTTCATATTCGAAAGTTTGCCAACGTAAGTGGGATAACTTATACTATAAGTTTCACGTTTTATACCGGCCTTTCTTTTTTTTCTAGGCGCGAACAAAAAAAAATTGGGTTATGTCGGATCATAAAAAATGTAAAAAAATGTAAAATAGAGAATTCTCGCAGATATTGAAAATTATGACTACAAATATATGTATATATATATATATGTAACAGTTGTCTCCGTGTCGTTTTTATCGAGATATCATAGAAGGCGCATCTCTATCTGCGCCCGCTGATTTATCGTTCTTTTTTTTCTTCCCACGTAAGAATTTCCAACGGTGCAATAATTTTTTCTCGCAAATCCTTTGCGCTCAAAGTACATACTGCTGTTCCCTACTAACATTTCCATCAGCTTTTCCTTTCGCAGCTTCCCAAAGGAAATTTCAACTTCTCGTCGATCTCCGACCGAATTTTCTCAGCGTTTCTCGAAGGACCGTTCGTTCGAATACTCTCTTTCTCCAGAACGAAATAAAGCGAAGTAACGAAAGCATGCATATTGTATGACGATTCTTCTCCGTTTTATCATTTTTTTTCTATATCAATAATTAGATCCCCATCTTTGTTCGTTTATAAGCTCATCTATCAATTTTCTTTAATATAATATCCAATAGAATTCAGATTTTCTACAGAAAAATGTCTCTCAGTGCAAAATTAATCGGTAAAAGCTGATTTTGACAGTCCAATTAAGTCCGAGAATTGAATCTTTTTTTTATTATTATTATTATTAATGCTATTATCTTTCCCCTTATATATGTTTTCAAAGTAGAAACCTTGGAAAGAAGACGAAGAGTTATCCCGCAACGATGTTAGCTCAAATCTTTTCCAAAGACACGCGATCCACGAAGGTGTTTGCTTACCGAACCCCCTTTTTGTCTTTCGGTCTTCATATACGTAAATATGTGGTTGTGTGCGTGCGAACCTTCGTAGGAATCTTCATACCGACTTTGTTTGCACCGGTGGTATGCCCAACAAAAACGTATCGTAGAAACGTTTCAACCAAGAAAAACCAGAAAAAAAGAATAAAACGAATAGGGAGAGTACGGGACGAGCAAAAATATTAGCATTCAAAATTATTGTTTACGATTCCTCGAAGGCGAAGAACAAATATTTCAGAGTGGTTTATTTTTTTTTTCAAAATTATTTTTTATTATTCTCATATCTCTCTCTCGGTAAGCAAAAATACATAAATGATTTCTCATAAATATCTCTTCTCTAAATAATTGAACGATTCATTAAAATCTGAAATAAAACATTGAATGGGGACGTGCGTTGATTGAACGTATTTTCCATGAAAATTTCATCAAAAGTGATATTACTCTCTGTCGCTTTCATTCTCTCCCTTCGAAGGGTTCATATCGATAAAGTAAAGACTCGAGAGAGAGAGAGAGAGAGAGAGAGAGAGGGTAGGTTACTATCATGATTTGCAGGAAAGCCCCTTTACCAGGTGAAATCTAGGCCTTTGATTTTTCGACACGTCGAGCAAGCTAATCGCATGTGCATCTGACACGCGTATCGCATTCGCTTCTAAGGCTACTCGTTCGTTCCTATAGAAGCTGAAACTCAACGATCGTTATTGTTGTTAGTAGGCAACAAGTGGTATGTGAGGGTGCACTTGATTCGCACGCTGTTCACAATCAACCGAAGCCGATACTTTGATGACGGCCGAACGCACGCAACCCCAACGGCTGTCACGCCAACTAGAAACCGATAATACCTTGTTACCTAATATCATTTTAACATTTTATTTATATTATTTTATTACGTTTAACTATCATTTTTATTTTGCTCTCTATTCAATTTCCATTATAATTCATGAATGCTTACGTAAGATCACTTTTTTTTTTTTAACTATTAAACGATAATGACGATTCTTTATTGCAATCATATATTCATCATCATCATCAAATTATTGTTTATAAAAATTATTCATTTTATGTTATTTTCAAATATTTACGTGATATAATTATGGACCGAGATACTAATCATAATTCGTTAAAGGCATACATACGAATAATTAATTCGATGATATAATTGCGAACGACAATATGACGTTGATATCAATAATTTCATTATCTTATTCATTATTAATTACATTATTTATCTTTAACGTATCATTTAAATAATACATTTTATATGATTTTAATTATCTGTTATAATCAACGATAATAATGATTCATTACGTAAGCTTATTTTTAATGAGAAATAAAAAATGCAACGCAGGACTTTTCGTGAATGAAAATCATAGAGGAAAATCATAGAGGAAAATCATGGATCCAATGTAAGTCTCAATCAATTGAATAATAAATCCAAGTTTTTAATTAGAACAATTTTATTATCGAATTTGTAGGAGAATCTTTGTCGATTTTTCATCAATTTTCAGATTCTATCGAAAGTTTGGAAAAAGTTTGAATTACTTTAACGAAGTTAAGTTGGAGAAAGTCGGTAAGAAAGACACATTCGTCTTAGAATTGAATTTTGATTGCAATTAAAAGCTTTCTGATAATTTCATATTCTAATAACAAAACTGACGAGAGAAGGAAACGAAAGAGAAGGTTGAAAGAAAGAATAAGAGAATGAGAGAATAAGAGAATGAGCGTATAGGAAATGAAAATACGAGTTTCTGTGCCTTTTGTGTTCTCGAGATGTAATTTCTCCGGACATCTCAATTAATCAGTTTCTCTGCATTGGCGTTAATAAAACATTCCTTTCTTTTTCATTGATCTGTACTATGATCAAAGGATCTCGGTTTAACAAGTTCGAACAATTCCACAAATGTACAATTTAACAATCTGCGTATATCTTTCAACGAAATGAAACGTTTAATAATTAAAAGTTCATTGTTGGAAAGAATAAATTTATTGCACTGTATTATATTCAAGTTTTAAATTGTTAGATATTTTCTATCTGTTTCATTTATCTCTCTCTCTCTTTCTCCCTCTCTCTCTTTTGTAAAATGTAATAATCTTTCAACAAAATCAAACATTTAATAATTCATCAAATGTGAATTTTGAAAAGAATAAATTTATTTAATTGTATTGTGTAAGAGATTAGAGCTTCAAATATTCGTTTCTATAAAACTTCAGTTTAATAATAATTAATAAAAACTTTCAACTGGAAAGCGTCAATTTATTGAATTGGTATTGTTAAAAAAATAATGCGTTGAAAAACAATGGGAGTTCTATAACTTTTCAATTATAAAATAATTAAAACTACCAAGCTATAATTCCATCATTTTATACTTATAAGCTAAAAACATATAGAAAAAAATTACCCCTCCGTTTAAAAATAAAGTTTTGTTGAATTCTCATTTGAATTCAATAACAAATAGAAATAAAACTATACAGTTTTATTTAAAATGAAAATCCTCTGGATTATCGAAGGTTGGTATTAACTCTGCATAACTTTTATCCAATATTATACGAGTGAATAATTAGTATATATGGAATAATATAAATAAATTAAATAATGAAACATCAACGAAATAAAAAAATAATTTAAAAAAGAAATATAAAGAATTTATTGAGCAGTTTTTAATAGAGTTTAAAATGATCGATATTTTTTCTTAACCTATGCGTTCGTTCTCTTTTCCCTTCTCTTACTCTTTTTCTGTTCAAAGTAACTGTCACACATGGTCACAGACCGACGTTATTTTATAAAAGAGCGAGTAATCGACGTGCTTTGGCAAAAACGATCAATGGTATTTCACTTTGTGATGGCTGCCTTTAATGCTCTTTCGATAGAGACTGTGTTTCAAAGTATCATACTTTGTAACATAAACGTCGATCTTAATTTTACCCTTGAAAAGAGAGCCCTCGTTGTAATTCTTTTCCATGAAACGACGAATGCAACATAACGCTTTTCCTCGGTTACGTTTCGAAAGTGTTTCGTCTCATTTCTTTTTTCGATAAATCCAATCGATTATCTACGTAAACAAATTAAAGCAAATATATCTCTGAAAATATTTTTCTTATATTATATATTTTTAACAGAATTTAGAAAATAAATTTCTCTTTCCAATAGACAATTTTTTCGTACAGAATTCATTCGAATTAGATTTGATTTATAGTAGAACAATTTTTAATACCGTTGTGCAAATACCAATTGCTGTTTCTATTAATTACAAAGAAACAAATAGGGTGTTCGTAATTAATAAAAATAGTGCTCGAACCAAATAGTACATTTTTTTCAAATTAACGTAAATTTTGATTGTTGTTAGCATTGATTGCAATTCTGTGTTAATGGTTAATTAAAGTCATGGTTAACCTGAGTAGGAAATTGTTTAGAACGAAGGCAAACATCGATTGTTATTCTCATTGATTGCGTTCCTGTATTATACATTAATTAAGAATATACTATCATATTTATTATCGGTAGAACATTTTTTTACATATACGTTCACATATCGATCGTTTATTTAAATAGATCACAATTGATTATTACAAATGAATTGAAAAAGCAAAACTATCCGCGAGAGAACATATTTTTTTTGTTTGTTTGTGAAAATGCAAACGTTTATTGTCTGTCCAATTAATTGGGAAATAATTCGAAATTGTGGACGATATATTATTAGAAGATAGAAGATGTTTTAGAATGAATGCAAATATCGATCGTTATTACCATATATTGTAATTACGTATTACTGATTAATTGACATCATGGTTTAGCTTACAATTAATAGAAAGTATTTTTGCAGTGCGAGTTCAAACATCGTATAATAATTTCCACTAACATGGATTCCTGTGATAACCGGGAAATAGTCTTGAATTTGTCTGCAAATACACACACAAATACTGATTACAAATAAATGTTAATTATAATTTCGTATTCCCAGTTAAAATGTTCTATAATCGTAAATATTGAGTATTAACCAAACTCAACATTAAATGAAACAAAATTCTTTCTCTCTCTCTCTCTATCTCTCTCTCTCTCGTAATTCTCCAATGCACCAATCATGGGCCAGCGTGTGTATCGAGGTAGAGATACTTGAACTCTGGTTCACGGTTGGGGGTAACTTTAATGAAGAGGGTGACCCAGAGAGGAAAAGCACATTGAACTTCCTGCGTTCCTCGAGCTTACGACGACTCTGCTATTAAGCGAATGAAAAGAGGAGAAGAAGAAGTAGAAGAAGGAGAGAAAGAGGAAGAGGGAAGTCTTCTAAAAAATATGTTTTTCACGGTGACTTTTCTTTTTTTTTTTTAAATGTTCTTATTCCAAAGTAGAGATTCTCCTTGAGATATCTCGACGATTATGCTACTCTCTTATCGTAGTATATGGGTACTCGTAGTCAAGAGTTTTGAGGATGAAAATTTGAAAGCAGAATTCTGATGTACGCAAGTACTCTAGTCTAGAATATAGACAAATATTTGTTGAATAATAATTTTAAATTTGTATAAAAGCAGCAGTTACAACATTTATTCCAATTATATTTATTGACTTAATTATAGAAATATAATTTCATTCGAAAGATTTAACTATTTATCTTGGAGAGAGATGGAGAGAGATAAAATGAAGCAACTAATATAAAAACTTTCTATGATAGAAAAAAAAAATGTTCACATTTAAACTCTTAATACCAATTGTATAAAACGGTAATGACTCTCGAGAAAGAAATTTCATAGAGGTGACAAGATTTACCTTTCACCCCTCAATTCATTAAATTATACGTGTTATTAATCTTGAATCTCTTTGTTATCGATTTCATATTAAAATATAATAGTGTATTTCTAAAGAGGAGGAAAAAACATACAACGAGAAATATATTTTATACAGATCGAGTTGCTTCGAATCGATCGCGCATCCGAAGGGCGTAATGCGAATAAAATGATTTGGAAAAAAACACAAATAAAAAAAAAAAAAAAATATTCTACTTGTAACACGTGCACGTACGAGATCGTAAATTATCGCGAGCGAATATTATGTTTTTATCGAAAAACATGAAGGATGCAATCGATAAGGACGTCAACGAACATATCAGTAACGGTTAAACGAACTGCAACTTCCAACATTGATAATACCGTGGTCACAAATGTCATTTCATTCGACCACATTCTAGTCGAACCGCATGTCTCTCTCTACCGATGACAATTACAGCCATCCTCCTATAGGATGATATCGCACAGGACGTTTGTTTCATTCGACGAGACGAGACAAATTCGTATTTATTTTTATCCGATGATAAAGTCCGAGTAACAGAGAAAGATAAAAAGAATATATACTAACTGTTAAGACTTTACTTGAAAGAGTCGTTCGCTTGAAACGCGTGTCTCTCTTTAAAAAACTTTCATATCGATCGGTGTCCTCCTACTACTTGTGTACAGGGTGACGCAAAAATGTAACAATATTTTCCATCAAATCAAATTTATACGATTCAAAAAAAGTACTTCAAAGTATTTTATTACTAGTTTTTGCGCCGAACGTGTCCAAAAAGTCAAGGAAAAAAAATATACTTCATCTCGTATTACGTATATTTCATTGAAAAAAAAAAAAAGAAAAAAAAAATATATATATATATACTACGATATTCAGTTGGAATGAATTTGTTTCGTATTTCTTTTTCTATTTTCAATTTTTGATCTATGTTCGTAAAAAATATCACATAAATTTCTTCGTCGAATCGAACATTTTTACCACATCCCGTAGATATGTGCGCGCGCACGCACACACACAAAAAAGAAAAAAAAAAGAAAAGGATTCGCATTTGCGAACAAATAACACGAACGATTTGGTAGGCAAAATAAACGCGTGGGATCGCAAAATAAAAGCGCGCAATTCTCACGTTAATCTGATCGTTGATTGGCTTTCGCGCGTTTTATCGTTCAAACGAAATTTATTTCTTGTTGTCGATTAGAGAGAGGGAGAGCCTTCCTCTCCCTCTTGCCAAAAACGAGACGATTATTATTCGGAAGTCGTCGTGGGATTCATTTAAAGCAAAAAATACAGGAAAAAAAGAAAAGATAGATACACACATAGAAAAAAAAAAATTCGCGCAGAGGTACGGCACAACGCGTTCGTTGCCTTTGGAAAACGAGTATTTCCCTCTCTGTCTCTTCTCTTATTTTCTTTCTTTCTTTCTTTCTTTCTCTGTCTCTCTTGGTCTTTTTCTTTTATCAAAGAAGAAGAAAGCTTTTTCACTTGGAAATGTTGAAACGGTGCCGATGAAGATCGTTCCCTGTCACGACAAGCCACGTCTCTTTTTATGTATGTATCTATGTACAGCAGGAGGGAGAGAGAGAGAGAGAAAGATAAAAACGATGAGAATGATTTCTCTCTCGTGCTCGACGTAAACGTTGCCTCTCGCTTCGCGAAAGTTTGTTCTACGATTGTAGCACCGTCGGTGTCAGATAAACCACGGAAAAGCGATATTATCTCAAAGTAATCGTCGAGAGACGTGAAACAGATGAGGGTTGGAAAGAGTTAAAACAAAATCAAAAAAAAAAAAATAAAAAAATGGGGAAAGAGAGAGAGAGAGAGAGAAAGGGAGAGAGAATGAAACGAGGCCGAGATATTTTCTAGCTTTTTTTTATCTCTTCCTCTGACTCGATAGTACCTTACAAAAAAAAAAGAGAAAAAAAGAACAGAAGAAACAAAAGTTTGTATATATATTGTTTGTGTTATAAAAGAAAAGGGTTGAAAGAAGAGTTAGGAGAATGTATAAATAAATAGTGAATTAACGGAACGCGCGAAGCCATTCAAATTTTGTAATAGCATTGAAAACGATCTGTTATTCCAATTTTTGTTTGTATATATATGAATAAATAGATAAATAAAAAAAGTTAAATGACGTTTTATAAACGAGGATAGAAATTCGTTGAATTTAACGCAATAGGTATTAGATTAAAATTCAATGATGTATATTTTCTCTTTTCTCCGTCTTTATCCATATTTCTTTTTTCGATGATCGTAACGCGTTAGAAAGTCGAGAAAAGCAATTCGCTCGCAAATGCATCATATAAGATCGCAAATCGATCTCCTATAAAGGTAATCTTTCACCGAGCACGTCATAAAGCTTCCAATCGCTTTTCGCATAGGTATCTCCCTTTCCTTCTCCTTCTCCTTCTTCTTTTCTCTTTCTTTGTCTATTTCTATTTCTCTTTCTATCTTCGTCCCTCTCTTTTTCGAGGAGGTCTGAATCGGTAGGGCACTTCGCACGCCACATCCTCGTAAAATTTGTATTCGAGCGATGCACTGCTCTTCTATTCCCTCTCTCTCTCTCTTTCTGTCTCTCTCTCTCTCTCTCTTTTTCTCCCGGCTACATCTCTGAACTCGAATAAACCGCGAGAAAGCTTTATTGTTCGAAGATAATCGCTCGAAAACGAGTACGTGATGTCTTCCCTACTATCAATGTTACTACTGTATTCAACTTCACGTTTAATCATGTGCAATAACCTTGTTAATTGGGAGCATACGATATATATCTCCAACTGTTCGCTATTACTTCTACTTTTTTGTTTTTTTTTCTTCTCTTTTTCTTTTTATTGATCTTCAGCAAAAAGTAGATGCCAGAATATATTTTTTTATTTTTACGAGTGTACGCTTACATGGACTGACTTTTAGGTTGTTAAACATATTGGTTGCATTTAGATTTTGTATAATTCAAAAATATGTTTCGACAACAACTCTTATATTTCCGCTCGCACATTCACACTTTCTCATTAAATTTTCTCGTATGTATATATTAAGATGGTCGTTATATGACTTCTGATGAGTGCAACCACCACCACTTCGGTAGGAAATAATTAAAAAAAAAATCATCTCCAAATTGCTCCACTTTATCTTGATATTAAAGCTCGTCGAAAGGCGCATACCTTTTTTTTATAATTAAATAAAAAACACGGAGATTTTAAATACTTTTATAATACATTCTAGAAAAACCCTTTATATATATATATATACACACTTTACGAAGTTTATATTATAAATTTATTAATTTTATGGTCTGTTTTTTTTTCGTTATCTTTCTATAAAAATGTTTTAAACGAAACTTTGATAATTCGGTTCGAATTTTGTGAAAAGAAAAATAAAAGAAAATTAAAAGGTAGATTTACAAAATAGAGTTGGCACGTTAAAAAAACAAATAGTTAAAAAGTTAAAAATAAAGATTAAAACAAAAAACAGCGAAAGAGAGAGAGAAAGTAAGAAAAAAGGATTTCACATTTATAATCCTTCGATCTGGATGCATCGATCGTGCGTTTTATGAAAACTGTGAGAAGAACATTATTTGCGAGCACGCGTTCGCCGAGAAAAATCTACGATCGGACGCGTCATAAATTATTCCTCGCGTTAGCATCGATCGCTATTTATCGTTCCTTCGAACGTTGCTACCCTTTCCCTACCCCTCACCCCCAATCCCGTCCCTTTCTGTAGTCGTATTTCTTTCCTAATCTTTCACGTTGTACATCTCGATGACGATGATCATCTCGTTAACATCGCCAAACACGTTACTTATATCGTTAATAATTAAAAAACAAATCTTTTTTTTATTCTTCTATTTATTTCCATTTCAAATCGAACACGACATAGATCGATCGATATTATTTCTATTCACGCTGGCAAAGTCTAGTCAATTTTTTTTTAAACACGATCGATAAGAATTAATAATAGAATAAGAGTTCTAGTTAAAAAGTCAACGTACTCTCCTCTGCCTGCTTTTCCCTAGTTCACGTGAAATATCAAAAATACATTGCAGAAGAGTTATTTTCGTAAAAAGAAAAAAAAAAGAAAAAGAACGTTGTCTTCCAGATCGCGCAATTGGAACTTATCGCCTAGCGATATATAAAGTTCTTCGAGTGATCTCGAGGATCAGACAAATGATTTCCTTTCGAAAGTTCTTAGTGACGTAATAGGAAGGATGTCGTATAGAAGGGAGGATTAGGTGGGGGTGGGGGGTATTAAGGCGTTTCTCGCATGTGTTTCCGTCACAGCAAGTGTGCGACGATAGGCTTGCCAACACCATCGATCGCGTCAAACAGTAATGCGGGCTAATGTACGCTCGGTGCACGCTAATGTACGAGGGGGTGGGAAAATTAAGGAGCTGATAAGGCTTATCGAGCGTCGGCTTGTTTCGCCTCGTCTCTGCACCAACTGCTTCTAAGGCTACTAAACTATACTTGCCAAGCCTACCACCAAATTCTACGCTAACTAACTATATACCTATATTATGTAAGACTATTTCGAGTCTTATCGTTCGATAACGTGCTATTCAGATTTCTTTCTAAAACAGAGTATTCGTCGAATAATTAGGTTAACGCATAGAGATACGTGCGTTATCATGCATATATATATTTTTACACGAATTACATTCGAATACAAAAAGTAATATACTTAATCGACAGATAAATTCGTTATTATGGTTTCATAACTATATGAAAAGAGGATAAATTATCCAGTCACCCTGTAGAAAGAACTTGAGCGTGTAAGGTTTATACATAGAAGAGAGGCTCTTTTCTACGTAACGCTTTGGAAAATCAATGCGTCTCGACGATGCGAAAAGGAGACATGAACGCACCTTTTTTTATCTCTCTTTCTATCTCTTTCTCTCTTTCTCTTCCATCCCTGGGAAAATATATGAGGAGGAGGAGGAGGAGGAGGAGGAGGAGGAGGAGGAGAGAAAGGTTGGCCTGTCTCCTCGCGTTTATTGTCGTCTCAGGGGTGACGTATCTATCAAAGCTTTTTTTACCGGTTAGCGATACAAGTTGCCGTGATTCGCATGTAACTTTAGCTGCCTGTCTCCATACATAAGCGCACACTCCTAACGCATAAGCACGTAGCTGTGTGTGTGTGGGTGTGTGTGTGCACGCACACATCGTTCTCGCATATCTCGGATAAATTCAATGCAGTCTTCTTGCCAGTGTTGAAAAATAATCGATATCATCTATGGCGACGTTGAAAAAAGTGCAATATGTCATCGGTCGAACGATCTTCCTTCGACGTATGTGTGTGTGTGTGTGTGTGTGTGTATGTGTGTACGCGCATACATCTCCATGTTTGTGCCTATCTCTCCGAAGGCATCAATACTTTTCAAGTTATAATAGAAACACCCGTTACACCATCCTCAGATTTCTCTTACAAAAGCTGAATCCATCTCGTGTATCGACCAATGCCCTTCCGACCAACTAATGCACGTTGATGCATTCTCGATCGATCCGAACGATCGATCGACAAACCGATACACGTGTAATTCGACGAACAGAACGTTCCACCATATTATTTTCCTCCTATCAATCTATATATTTAGTTTACGGGATAATTAATACATTATTGCGTTGACGCTTAATGCGTATGGGTTCGATCGGTAACTCGATTAAAATATGGATAAAAAAAGTATTTCAATATAAAATTTGTCACTTTTCTTTTTTTTCCTTCTACGTATATTTTTCAACGATACGAAATTAACACTTTTTCACGAAAGAAAAAAAGAAGCGAAGGAAGAAATTCGAATAAAATCGTTCGATATATTAAAGAAAAATACAAATTTTTTTTTTCTACTTATCGTATAACTTTTGCCAAATAAAATGTGATATCCAAGTATTGTAGGTCTTAAACGAACTTTTGGACGTACGCTTTCATTTTCTCAAAAGCTACTCCAATTTCAAGAACGGTGAGTGCACTTTCATATTACGTACATCAGCTGACTTTCTTCTCTCTCTCTCTCTCTCTCTTTCTCCCTCTCTTTCTGTTTTATATCTCGAGAGTTGAAGAGGATGAAAGTCAACATTTGAAATTATATTTCGATATATCACTGTAAGCTACTTTTTCTGCATACTTTTCTAAAGAGTGCGAATCGCGATTGTGAATTATTATTATTATTATTATTATTATTATTATTAGTATTATTATTATTAGTATTATTATAATATTTGTAATGATATTGTATATAGTTTATTAGAGAATCATGCAACTTGATTTCGAATGTATCAATAATTGTTCATTATGAATAGCATGAGAAGATGCGAACAATAATATGAAATTTGTGTATTTACCAATCGATCAATTCGATATTCGTTGATTTTCTAAACTATTAGAGACCCTTCATGTTCATCAAATTTGAATTATCCCTGTCGATAGTAAAATCATGGTAAATAGTCAGATTGAAACTAAAGGATTACCTATTATTTCCCACTAACTCGAGTATATTACACATATATGTATTCATCTATCCAGGAGGTTTTGAATAGCAACACATGCATATAATACAAAGTGGTTCATCGAGCGTAAAACATTGACCCTTTTGTTTCGTCACGTTAGCCATTGTAACGTAATACAGGGAATCCAGAGTCATAATGAAGTAGGACAGTATTCGTTCGTTCGTTCATGCGTTCGTTCGTTCGTTCGTTCGTTCGTTCGTTCGTTCGTTCGTTGGTTTGTTCGTTCGTTCGTTCGTTCGTTCGTNGTTCGTTCGTTCGTTCGTTCGTTCGTTCGTTCGTTCGTTCGTTGGTTTGTTCGTTCGTTCGTTCGTTCGTTCGTGTTCTCGTTCGTTTCTCGATAAATTCCCAACAAGAATTATTTATTGTTCTAAATTCCATTGGCCTGAGGCAAAGCAAAAGCGATACGAGCGATCCAGTTTGAAAGCCAGCGAATAATTTACTAACAGCTTTAAATTAACCGGTATGGGCAATGACTGGCTGGGGACCAATATATACTCTCTCTGTCTCGTTCATTCTCTCTTATCGTCATCTCTTTCCGTCTAGTTACGTTTAATCGTAAGCAGTTTCAACAATAATTTATTAACTTTCCCATGATCATCACCTACGTGATTTATCTTCCCGATAAGGAAGACATTTTTTGTTACGATCAACTTTCTCATCATTCTTATTCTTCGAAGTATATTAGCATAAGTTCGATATTAATTTCTTGACGAATAGCATGAATATTACCATATATTTTTCTCAATGTAAGAGAGAAAGAAAAAGGAACAAGGGAGACGGGATCTTATAGTCTATGACTAGCCGGAGACCAAACGTATTTTTTGTTTTTCTCTTACTCATTTATTCATTCTTATCGTCATCTCTCTCTCTCTTTCTCTCTCCCTCTAGTTACAATCATAAATAGTTCCACGATGATATATTAACTTTCCCATGATCATCGTCTCTATATAAATCATTTTCACGACAAGAATGATATCTCTCTTGTATAACTTCGATATTAATTTTCCCGTCAAATCACAGGAATGTCAGTTTAATTTAAAAAAAAAAAAAAAAATATAATATATACTATAAAATGTGTTATATATCCGATTAATTTGATAAATAGAACAATTATAATAAATCCACTGTCATAATAATTACCAGGGAGAAACATATATTCAGAGAGATATTTACGTATGTGAGAGGGAAGGAGAATAGAGAGAAGATGGAACACAATTAGATGGTCGAGGAACATCAATGGAGGAGAGAATACAATGGCGAGGCGTGCCACGACCTTCGTTGGTTGGCTGCCTGGCAAGCAGCACCACCACATTGTCGTATCTATTACAGGCGTCTCTCAGCCGATCTCCACGATTTGTCACAAACCCTACCTTCTCTACATAACTATTACTACTACTGGAGATATGTTTTAGGATGTGTGTGTGTGTGTGTGTGTGAGCGTAAAGCAGAGACTGGCAGGCAGACGCGTTAAATCAAGGTTGCTGCTCTGGATGGTATCAAACATGGCTAGCAACGTTTCTGACGATGGATATGCAGCCAAAGCTACGAAGAGAAACGGTATCCTTGCTGGAATCCGGACGTTGCCTCGGTGCTCCAAACCGAATTGTATTTCCTCCCTACGAACGTGTTCCCCTACAAATACTCTCAATATCTTTCTCTCTCTCTCTCTCTTTCTCTTGTGAATTCGTTGGAGTAAATAATGGCGTTCTCTATTATTTGATTTGCAAACTGTTTGAATAGCGCCGTTTAATCGATGTCGAATCAGAGATCCTCTTCGCGTTCGCGTATAAGCGAGCTAGCTTTGTTTTATGTATATATAGATCATTTCACGAGAGTGGAAGAAAAACAATCACGTTTTTTCTCTCTCCCTCTCTCTCTCTCTCTCTCTCTCTCTCTCTCTTTCTTTAGTTTTTTATTAATTGTTTATCATATCTATACGTTAAAATTAATTCATTTGGAATAATCTAATTAACGAAGTAAGGAGATGTTTTTTTTCAATATTATCTTTCGCACCGCATAATTTAATATCAAAGGGGTATTTATTCGTATTATATTTCATTTAATCAAAGTGCAGTCCTTTCAAAATGTTTTTTTCAGCTTTATTTAGCATGAAAAATGATCTCTTACTAAATATAACACGCACATATTGTGTGTATATATATATATATATTATATTTCGAATAAGAACTTTGAATGAGAGTATTTCTATTCTCTATAGCTGCCAGGGAAGATTTTGAATCAGTAAGGATAATGGCTTTTTTTATCCGACGAGTTCTTCGAAAGAATCAAGGCTCGTAGAATTGCAAATGCTTCATATAAGTAAATTGAGAAGGATTTTGAGAGTTTCGGTGTTCCTTTTTTGTTCTTCAAAATGATCACACGATCTTTTCTTTTTCTTTTTTTTTTTTTTCATCTTTTTTTTTTTGATAATATATTATATTCAAGGAGAATAAATTTGGAAAAGTTTTATTTTTATTCGTTCTCTTAAAAAAATAGTTTCTCGTATAATAAGGTTAAAATATTTTGATTTCCATTGAAATGTTCACAGATGTACTATATTATATATCTATAATAAATACAAGAAGTGAACGGTAGAAATCGAAAGATCGATAAAACTTCGATTCCTTATCATCGTTGATAATATTTTTTCTCTTGATATACCTCCTCCTACACTTAAACTCCCAACGGAGAAAACTAGGTAGAAATTCGGACCGATCCTCGGCATTTCCGTAAAATGACCTCGTTTTATACGAGCAACCTTGTTAGTCCATTGCCGCACCGAGACCATTCTTTATCGTTTCTAACGTCCTACAGGGTGGATTGCTATGGGAATGAAAGAGAGAGATAATCGTTTAGAGGTGCCAAGAAAATTATGATTTTCCTTTTCGAAGAGATAAGGAAAACTCTAATGAATTGTTTCAAAATATTCTCTGTTAAATTTTTAAATTATAGAAAAGAAAATCTTTGTCGTTAAATAAACAATCGTTATTTCACGATGAAATAATAATTATCTTCGAAGATAATTAAATAAAATTATATATTTTCATTATCAATTCAAATTTGAATGATTCCAATAAGAGAAAAAAAAAAAAGAAAGAAAGAAAAAACATTCAAAGAAGAATAACTAGCATCACGTTTGTTCTTTGATCGGCACAAAAGTCACTTCCCTTCCTTCATATGTACGGTTCTCTTTTCTTCAACGAGTGGACGATCTTCTCATCTTCTCGTGATTTCTCGTATTGTTCCGGCTCGGGCAATAAGCAACAGCACGTGCGAAGTCTCGTTTCATCTAAGCGTGAGAGAGAGAGAGAGAGAGAGAGAGAGAGAGAGAGGAGAGATAGAAGATAAGCCTATGTGAAAGCTGCAAGCACGAGATGTGTACGTGCAATCGTGCGAACCGTAGAGTCATCTCGATAGGTATAAAAGAGACCGAGAGAGAGATAGAAACAGACATACAGATGGAGATAGAGAATGAGATAGAGAATGAGATAGAGAATGAGATAGAGAATGAGAGGAAGAGATGCTGGGCATCTCTCGTCTGGACCGAGATATTGCGTGACCTTCGTTCGTCTACTCGACCATCGTCGCATCCATTTGCCACACCTCGGTATTCGCTTCGTGAATACCATACAGCATCCCTCTGTCCCTCTCCCTCCCCCTCCACCCATGCCCCCACCTCTTGCTCATTCGCTTTCTCACTTGCATACTCTCTTCGAGCCACTCCAACGTATCTCGGCAATAGCCAACCGTGATAGCTTCGAGCTGACCGGTGAATTTCAATTTGATCCTCGCATTCGGCAATTCCAGCACTTGGACGTGCGTCGAGTGTGACGTGAAATCGTAATCATTGACCATTTAATACGTGTATATTCATATATACGATACACGTACACGAGAATGCGATATTTAATTCTGTATGATACTATGTCATTTGGAATTCGTGTCTTTGCATTGGGTAGGGGTGGGGGGATTCTTTTTAAATTATTATCTTTTGTATGTTCGTACCTATGTAAAAGTTAATATTTCCTCGAATTAATATAAATAAGTTAGTACATTAGTTTATATATTTGTATACAATTGTATTTATTCGCGTTTTATTACTTTGTAAAAAGGTATACATGCATATATTTAATATCTTGAAACGAAGTAGACTACTCTCATAAAGATTAACATTAATAGATTCGCGTAAATCTTTTTATTAGGTGTTCCCGAGAAACAGAGTCAACGTGCAATGGGACGAAGCGTATTCGAGAAAGGAAGAAGAAGAAGAAGAAGAGAAAGAGAAAGGGATAGATTGTAGAAAGAGAAAGATGGTATGCGTGCTCAAAAGTTTGGATGAAATTAAAGATTCCTCTAGCATCCAACGTCGTACGCTTACAGATGCAAATGGGTTAAGAGTGACGTTTCTCGAGTCCCGTAGGTCTACAAAGATTCGAAGTAAGTTGCTCCTTGCGGTTTCGTGTCACTTAGTATTTAAATCACGCAACTCAATCAGAAAGTTTCGAAGAAAGCTTCGGATAGGTTTTAAGTACTAATCGTTTTAACTTTATCAAAATTAGAGGGGAGAACGAGAAATGAAGAAAGAAAAGGATTACAAAGAGAACCTTTCTCTTTATTATCTTCCTTTTTTACTTACTTACTTACTTACTTACTTACTTATTTATTTATTTATTTATTATTTCCGTAGTTAACAAAATTCAAAAGATTGTCAATTAACAAAAGACATTTTCTTTACTTCGTTGTTTCGAGTTATCTAAATTTATTTTACATTGTCAGAGAACGAAAGTTTTATATCAAACATTTTCTATCTTTTTTACTTACTTTACTTTCTTGCTTTATTTTGCTTCAATCTTTTTTGTTACTAAGAGTGATCGTAATAGGATCTTCTGTAACGTCATGTAGATATTTTTACTATCAAATCAGCTGGTATCTAATCGAACAGACAGCGTTTGGAAAAATAAAAAAAGTTCTTCGTAGTTTCGAACTATTCGACGGATCAAGCCACCGAAGAAGCCGAGGTTTATTCAAAAGAGTTCGATTCTACGGATGAGTGAATGAAAGTAAGAGAGTGGGAAGAGGGGCAGGGGGTGGGGTAGCGGGAGGAAGAAAAAGGAAAGAATCTCGTCTCGGTTTCTGCCGTTCGCAGGATCTTCTCTTCCTGAGAGAAAGGATAGGAGGATCGATGTTAGCTTGGAGTCTTGGCTAATCAAAACGTCGTCGTGACAGACGGATAGGTAGGTAGATAGAAAGCGAACAAGACAGAGAGAGAGAGAGGAGAGAGAGAGAGAGAGAGAGAGAGAGAGACTACCGAAAATACGTTCGCCTCTCTCAGGCTTGGCTGCAATCTTCCAGCCAATCTAATCAGTCGGTGAGCCCGTACAAATCTTCAGGAATTTAGTACCGACCTTCCGTTATCTAGATTATTTAGTGTCTGCTCGAGCTGTCTCTTTCCTTACTAATGCAACAAAGCTTACTAGCTTTTTTTCGTATCCTAACTAATTTTAATTCTTTCATTTTCTTTTTAATTCGTGTCAATTTAAAGGATCTTGTAAACCCTAAACGAAAAAACAACAAAATTATCTACTCGTTTATCTGTTTATTATTAATATGTTTTCTTCATTTTTCTTCATTTTCAAACCTTAATTGAATCCATTATTTTAATATTAATTAAAGTATAAAAAATTAAGAACCACAAGAAATTCCTATTTTATGTATAACCATCCACACGTTTGAATCACATATATACCGAGTTACCAGCTCAACGTATCCTAATTTTGAAATCTGTGGTTTGGAGAAGGACGACAACAAGGTAGATAGTGGGTTGGATAGCAGTGTTGGTGTCTCTCATGCTCGATGACGTTCGAAAGCAGCATCGACGTCGAAACCACAGCCTGAAAACCAAATACCAAAGAAACTACTACGAGCTTTTGCTTTTTCCTACCATCCACCATCGACCGTTGAGGTTACTGTGGTCATGCTGGTAGGAGATGGCTAAAGAAGAAGAGTATAATCATAGATAGCTATGCTCGCCACTTTCGATTTAACATCTCAGTAACCCACAATCTTCATTTTTCATTAGGTATAACGATTTATACTTTCTTCAATTACATTACCTTAATTTGATTCATTTTCAAAAAGCATCAAATTCTGAAATATCAGAAATATATATGCAACCAAGAATAATTGCGTAATATTTAAAACTAAATTATATAAACGTCGTTACCATATATTTACACTCGCGTAATTTATATATTTTTTGTATTTCCTTTCCCCTTCTCTCTTTCTTCTCTTCTCTTATATATATTTATTTCTTCTTTTTCCCAGCAATTTGTCTTTTCCCCCTTCCTTTATTTTTCACCCCCGAACGAGTAAAAAACTTTTCGTGAGCTTTGATTATTTCTACCCTCCTTCTTCTTCTTCTTCTTCTTCTCTTCTTCTTCTTCCTCCTACTTCTTTTCTTACTTTTTAAGACGGTAGTACCAGTCTACGAGTAGTTACGAGTTCGTCGAACGACCAGCTTCTGTTGCTAGGTTGTTATCCTCGAGCGAATATCCGACATCGATCTTGGAGAATATTCTGGAGTCTGTGAGAACAGGTGAGGATCCTTCGATGAATGATGAATGAGAATGTACGAGGAGATGCTCCAGGTCGAATCCCCTCTTCCGCCTCCCCCCAACTTCACCCCTTTCCCCTTTTCCTCCTCCTTTTCCTCGTTCAGCCCACTCTTCGTCTAGCCACTTCACGAGAAAAGTTACGAGCATCGAGGAAGACGAAAGATAAACCATTTCCTCTCAGCTTCGAATAGATCAAGATGACCAAGGACATCTTTGCGTTATTAATTGCTCCAGATAAATTATTATATTCAAATCGTTTTTATTCTTTTTTTTTTTCTTTTTTCTAGAAAAGAATTCGATTGTTCCTTAGTTTATACAGGGGTCAAGAAAATTTCATTATCATTTTTGACATTTATCTAATGTTACGCTAATTTTGTTCATTTTTATCAATATTCGTTATTAGAAAAACGATATCGATATTTGAGGATATGGAAAGCAAACTAATTTATTTCTTGTTTATTCGAAAAATTCTGCGGGTATATATGCAGATCGAAATTACTTTTCTGATTTGTTTATCACCGTTGCGTTTCATCGAATGGAATTTTTTCGAACGAAATTAGGTCAGTAATAACCAAACCACATCTGCTTGGTATCGAAAAAAAAAAACAAAGTTGAAACAAATTTGTTCTCAACTGGTTCGCGTTTTTATCTAAAAGTAGAAAGTTTTGCGCGAGGAGCAATCCCGTGTTTTCTTTTTCTGTTTTTTTTTTTCTTTTTTTACTTTTTTCCGTCGTCTCGATGTCTCTCGTCCTTTTTCTTTTCCTAGAGAAAGCACGACGAACATTCCGATGGTGGGATTAAGAAAATTAGAGAAGCTGAAAATTAAATTACCGTAGGAGATCCGTATAATCCGAAGGAAACGGGCTGGACAAGAAAGCCATGCGTATATTACTGTATAAGAGAAAGAAAAAGAAGATGAAAAGGGGATGAGAAAGAGAGAAAGAGAGAGAGAGAGAAGAAGGGACGATACTTTTTGTAGAATTTCTTGGCACGTCTGGCTGCTCGTTTCGCGTTCACAAGAAACAAGATGAAATTGTTTCTATCTTTCCTTTAAAGTATATAGAAAGAAAGAAAGAAAGAAAGAAAGAGAGAAAGAAAGAGAGAAATGAACGGAAGAAAATGTGTAAATAATCGTTTTTCTTTTTTTTTCCTCTCTTCTCTTTTTCCAGAAACCACGTAGAAAAATTGTAAACAAGAGAGAAAACCGAGAGAAGTTGATTTTGTTACTTTATTTTAGTTTGTATGTTTTCACATTTTTATACTTTATATATAAGTATATTTTGTATCAAGTAATTAATTCGAACAAAAGTGGGACAAATGAAAAACTGACAAACGTATTAACTTGTCTGAATTTTCTACGTGAATCTAGAAAATCGAAATAAAACTTACAATTGGAGAAATGAATTTTTACGTGATAAATCGGTCAGAGATAATTGTCAAATATAAATAATCCCCGTGCTTAAAAATAATCATAATTTTCTATTATCTTTTTCTCACTTTATATATCTTCCTACCTGTTCCTTTCGTTCTTGTATTCGGACGAGGAAGTAGTAATCGCAATTCCATCAGGACGAAAGGACGCTCGTAAAGTTCTAACGCGTGCATAATATCCAACCTCGTTTTCACATATCGACGTGCCGCGTAATTGCGCCGGCTGCTGATTACACCGTTGGGAGGAATTAAAAAGTATATCGTGTTGTCGATTCATTCGTTTTCACCAACTTGCAGTTAGAAATTGTTACCAACCGAGGGGTAGTTAGGTACCAAGTTAGGTCAATTCGTGCCGACAATACGATTTATATAACAATTCCCCCAACCATTCATTTGTAAACCCACAACTCTTCGTGCTCTTTAATTATTACGTTTAAGAAAGGAAACCCCGATGCATTATATACTATCTACAACTTTTTTCTTATTTAAGATAACTCCTAAAGTAGAAACTTTAGAATCATCATTACCATTATATCACAGTCGATTAGAAATAACGTACTCTATTCAATGTTTCTAAACGAGAGAGATAAAGAGAGATAAAGAGAGAGAAAGAGAGACAGAGAGAGATAAACAAATACGCTTTTACGTAAGAAGAGAAGTTCGAAAGGAAGCAGGAACATCAGGCAACTATAAAGCTGCCCGGACGTCATGTGGTGAGGTAAGGGATGCCAAGAGAACAAGGAAGAAATAAAGGAAGAGAGAGAGAGAGAGAGGGAGAGAGAGAGAGGGAGAGAGAGAGAGAGAGAGAGAGAGAGAGAGAGAGAGAGAGAAAGAGGAAATAAGGACACAAGGTGATGCTTCCAAGGGATGCATAACGCCGCTGCTGTTCTCGGTGGTAAGGTATGCTCGTAATATAATTGCAGCGTCTGTTGATTATGACGTTTCGCCATTAACAGTATAAAATAATATAGCGACTATGTAGACGGTGTGGGTTACCGTAAATGTAAGAGATTGCGATGGTAGTAGAACATATGAGTCGAACAGAGAGAAAGAGAGGGAGGGAGAGAGAAATAGGGGGAGTTAAAACATGAACACAGATGCGCATCGCGCACGCGCAATGCATGCTTACTGCTGCGCATTTCTCGTCTACAAAATACATACACACACAACGCACATGCATACATGGGGGTATATATATGTAGTGAAAGAGAGAGAGAGAGAGAGAGGAGAGGGCAGCAACCGAGCGCTATTCTTCGTACTCGTTTGTCGAAATCGATACGCGGGCTGCATATATCGAGGCTGCTACTGATTGCGGCAACGTGCAAAATCGAGGATCACCCTTTCGCGTCCAGGACTTCGAGCAGCCCCTTTCCAAGCCCATCCCTCCTTCTCTATCACCTCCTCCTCGTTTTCCTCCTCGTTTTCCTCCTCCTCCTCTTCTTTCTCCCACAGGCATCAGACGCAACCCTCTCGTCGTGTCTGCTGGCAGTACTATACCTTCGATCTCATACGGACAGCTTTTTTCTATCAGACACCGTGCGATCTGCACGATACATTCTTTCTCTCTATTTTTTCTTTTATATCTTTTTTCTTTTTTTAATAGAACTCTGGCCCGATATCGGTACACCATCGATAAATTTAATGTTGGTAATGAGAAATGGAAAGAGAAAAAAAAGGGGAAGAGAGAGAATGATCTTTTTTATATATGACCACGGGAAATGTTGTTTTATGCAATCACCATCGCGAAAAGTATTGCTTCGTTAACATTTTTTTTATACAATTCGATTTTTTTCCGATTCTGTTTGAAGTTTGATATGAATTATAACGTGCACCTGAACCTCTTTGGTTATTTGTGCCGAGTGTACGCGAGAGTAAACCGTTTTTGATTATAGCAACAAATTTGCTAAACCATATATAACAATGTTTCTGCATACGGCATACGGTATATACCGAGGCATACGTGCAACGTATATTAAAAGTGAAGCAAATTTAAGAAAACTAGGTTGAATCTTTTTCAAACGACGTTCATTCGATTATAAACGTTTTTATGTTTAAAAATTAACTGCATGACCGTATCGATTCTATCGAAATTTCCTTATGGATAATTTATTTTTGTCTAAAATACTTCAATAAAACTCAAATATATTTATATAATGAATGAATTAAATCAAATCAAATATTAATAATTTATGTAGCTCGATTACGAGAAGAGGAAACAACAAAATGAAATAGGAAGATAGTTTACAACGAAGAGAAGGATTAATAATTGCTTTGGATTACGTCATCGTTGTAATTAGCTAATCTCGATGTCAAACGTAGATAAGTAACATAATTTTCATTCGCCGAGATCATTAACTTCCTCGACAGGAACTAAATTATAAGGTTGAAGGAAAAAGAAAATGAAAGATAAAGAGATTGAGAGTACGACTAATAGGCAACGATTCCACTCGATATCAGTAATTAAAACTTTCGAGTAAATGAGAGATATCAGTGTGATCTGCTGATCGTCCGGCCTTGTCGAAGCAAAACGAAATGAAAAGTAACGGAAGCACCTCGCAATGTCTCTTGGCTCGTTAAGCAATTTTTTTTAGCCACTTTTAATGATCCTTTTTTCGTCGATGAGTAATTTTCTTTTCCCTTCCCTTCCCTTCCCTTCCCTTCCCATACCTTCACTTTCCTTCTCTCTCTCTCTTACATTAACATTCCAACGTTCTTGCTTCTCATGCTATTATTTAATTAAGCAAAGTTCAAAGGTAAGATCAAATAAATGGCACCGTAAATAGCATCGTAAATTTGACAGTGAGAGACACCACGAATTATTGCTTAGAAATGTTTCCTTTATTTGTTTTCTTATCTTTTTTTTCTTTCTCTCTCTAATAGATAAATAAAAAAAGAAATGATAATAAAGAAAAGTAAAAAAGTATAAGAATAAATATGATAATTAAACCGAGAATCGATTCAATGAAAAGGCAATATATATTTTAAATAATACAAAATGGGATTCAGGATTCGGGTGATTGGCCAATAAAGAATGGTATGAAAATTAAAAATTTCATTGAAATCGTAAGCATTCATGTTTAGTTCGGTTATAAAGGAACATCACCTTTCGAATGAACTTAATAAAAGTTCGTTTAATATTTATTGGCATGTTTCGATCGTATCCTTTTGTTCAATTATACGGTTCTGCTCAATCTTTTGTCGTATGTTAATAAAATTAACGTCCCTGACATTCTACCTGACGTTTGACCAATTTTTTGAGAAGTCTCATGTATAGCACAATTTGCATACGTGTTTCACAAAGAGATGGAAAAAAGAGAAATAAAGAAAAAAAGAAAGAAAGAAAGAATGAGAGAAATAAAAATATATTTTTATCCTGTGCGATGTAAAGCAGACGGAAATGAAATACGAAGGGAAGCGAAATTGCTCGAAATATTGTTAAAAAATTTCTATAGTAGATAATGAAAATTCTGTCGAAAGTATTCCGGTCTTATTTATTTATTTATTTTTCTTTTTTATTATATTTTTTTAACGAATACGTTGATCGAAACATATTTTATTTTCATTTTTTTTGTGTTTGTTTTTTATATCCAACAAATATTTGTTTTACAGCATGAGAAATATATTTGCAAATATTTGAACGGTAATTTGTTTCTTGTTTGTTTTATTTTTACTTGAATTATTTCTAAATCACGACTGCAGTTGACGATGAAGATTTGTCGAAAAAAATTGATGTTATATCTGCCCCTAAAAATCAAACTCTCCCCAAGTTGTAATGAAAATGAAAATAAAAATAAATTTGAGGAAAAAAAATAGAAGAGGATCGTTCTGGCAATGCAGAAAAGAGAAAGAGAGAGAGAGAGAGAGAGAGAGAGACAAAGACAGAGAACTCCTTGTCGTAAACTCGCGTTAGTGTTACGACTTCGCGTACCTCGTTGAAAGCCATTTAGATAATAAAATGCAGTTCCACGGCGATAAGACACGGTTCGTTTGTTTATGCGCTCATTTGCGGACCTACCCCTATACCTACATACACATAGACATATATACATATTTGTTCGCAGGTATACAAACGCAAACTTTACGGTGTTGACCTCTTTATCGCATAACGTGCAATAAGAAAAAAAAAATAAAGTAAAAAAAGAAAAAAGAAAAAAAAAAGGAAAAAGATTTCTGTAATATTTCGAACTCACTTTTATGCATACCCCAAGTTCGGTATAAACATTTTCTATTTTTTATTCAGAAAAAAATAACCATTGGAGGGAATTTTTTCCTCTTACCATAAATTAATTTTATGCGCGTATAAAAAAAGAAAATATTAAATATCGCATTCGTCGCGTAAGCATAGTAAGCAGTACTCGATGGATTATTAATCCGATTAAAATAAATAAATAAAAATTATATTCTCATATCGTAAAAAAAAACAAATAACTCATAGTTAGCTGAAAGTATTAATTAACTTCGCGGAAGAGTAATTACGTTTATTTATATCTTTCTTTTTCTTTTTATTTTCTTCGAAATTGCAAACTCAACTTTTTGTTTTGATAATATTTCCCCTTTTTCAATTTGTTCGTAGCACGGGATTTGGAACTTTTCTCGATAAGTATATATGTACGTTCACCTGCGGGTATATTCAATCATTAAAATAAAATGTAAGAAGACTGGTTAGCGAAATTAAATGAACGCGTAATAATCTCATCAAAGTTTTCTCGGTCATCATCACCGACTCTTGTACAAATGTTGAACATCTACCAATTCCTCTTCTCTTTTCTTTCTTTCTTTCTTTCTTTCTCTCTCTTTACCCCCTTCTCGTCAGTTTTGCGGTAGGGGAAAGCTTTGAAGAAAAAATAGTAAAGAAAAAATAAAACAGAGAAGGTAAAAAATAAATCTTGTGTAGGAAGTTAACAAAGTTTTTGCCAAAGTAAACGTTTCAGGAAAGTTAATTTAACTTCGCTTAAAACGCAGAGAGAGAGAGAGAGAGAGAGAGAGAGAGAGAGAGAGAGAGAGAGAGAGAGAGATAGAGTCAGAGAAAAGAGCGAGTTACTTATTTGCCGAAGGCCATTTTCCATAATCAATTACTCGACGTATGCGTACGTGTCTCCCGGCATCGTGGACGTGTTCTCGACAAGTAGGCGAATCAAAAAATTCTACCCTCGAGAAAAGATTAGAAGTAACATGGATAAATGAGGAAAAAGAGAAATATCAAAAAAGAAAAGAATTCTTTTTATTTTGGATTCTCTCTCTATATCATATTTGTAATTTTATGATTATATTTTTATTTATTTTTTTTTTATTTTTTACTTCTCCTTTTATATACCACCGTTGATTTTTTATTGTTTTACTAATTTATAATATTTTTGTGGAATGTTTGCTGCGCTTCCCACCTCTTTTTCCGTATTTAGGAGATAATTCGTTGTACTTGTAAATGTTTGTTGACAAATCATTAAATACAATTTTAGCTTTACTCTGACATTTATTATTGCATCGAGCATCGCGCGCGTATACGTGCATGAATTATGTCGCGAATGTTAATAATTAATATTATTTTTATTGCCTATCCGTATTTACAATCTCGAGTTTGTGTGCCATTATCCAGAGAAAGGATCGACCACGTGTACGAGATCAGATAAGTTTTCCGCGAATTATCGTGCAATATTTAACCTTAATATCAGGAAGAGAGACAGAGAGGTACTATACGGGCAGCATTACGAGAGTCAATGTTCTCTATCTAAGCAATTAGATCAACGAGCGTTGATACGCGCTTAGAGAAGAGTATACTCTTATCTTACATTTAATTTATCATACTATTTTCCACAACGAGAAATGTTTAAAAAAAAAAAAAAACGAAAGAAATTTTGATATCTCGAACAAAAAGTCACGTTCGTCTGAGATTAAAAGAGGTTTTGCTAACAAAACTAAAATTTTAAGTGTTCATAAATTTCGTGTAACAACACGATTCACACAACTGTTTTTCGTATAATTTCCTAATAAAAATAAACAGATAATAATTGTCCTTATCCTATCTTTTTATCTATTAGTAAAATTGTTGATTTGAAAAATGACAATGCAAACGGTTTTGTAATGAACATTTTACGTTTGACTAGAAATGAAACTCTAAATAAAAATGAAGCAGCGGCGTTCACCGATGGCCACTACCAGCGACCACTCGACGCGTATTAAAAGCAACACGATACACGATTTCCATTACGCTTCATCGAGATACGTACGAATGAATGAATCTCCATCTTCCTGTACCCAAACGAATAAAACAAACACAACAAATATCCCAAAAATCAAACAAACACTTCGTGATTTATCTCGATTGACACATGAGTTAAAAAGGAGAGGGGTGGAGAGGGGAGGGGCAGACTGGGCAAAAAAAAAAGAAAGAAAAATCAAGCGAGGGCGAGGGAGAGAGAGAAAGGAAAAAGCAAAAAAACAAAAAAGCAAAAAAGCATCGCGAAGGGAAAAAAATGGCGGCGAAGCACAAACAATTTGAAAGGATAACGTCGAACGAGCGTTGGTACTCATTAGTCCGGTACTCCGAGACCAAACACGACTTTCCATACGTACTCGATACGGTAAATACATCATTCTCATTCCAAATATTAGCCAACAGATCGAAATTTCGAACTGATGTATACGCGCCAACGTGCATTACCCCTCTCTCTTCTTCGCACTCTCTTTCTATCTCCCCCTCTCTCCCTTTCTCTACCCCTCTCTCTCTCTTTCTTTTCGAAAATATACCCGTATATTCCTACCTAATTAATAGAACAATCTACGCGGAGGATAATCATTACTCTTACTTTGGTGTAACTTGTAAGCTTCAACGAATTTTCCTAATTTGACCTGATAAACTTTTCGAATAGTAATCATCAAATCCTTTAATTAATATTGTTTGCATTTGTAATCACCGGGAAACAAAGTGAAAAGGCAAATAATAATAATATTGACAGTAATCATATAGTTATAATTAATAAATAAATAATTAATAATAATAATAATAATAATAAAAAAGTTGAAAGGTTTTTGGTATTATTTCGACGAAACGGTTTTAACGAGAAAGAGGAATGATAAGGGGCATAAAGAGAGGGAGAAAGAAGAGTGAAAATTAATTAAATCAAAAGTTAATTGATGGAATCCATTGGTCAATAGATAGATATCTCTCTGTTACGATCTTTTCTCTCTTTTTTCTTTTTTTTTTTTTTTTAATAACAGCAAAATTTCGTGGCTTTCGATCACCGCATGCAATGATTAAAATTAATCTCAAAAATTATCGTTCGTGAAAATTGTTTAATTATCATCGAAGCATCGACAACGAAAAAATAGAAAAAAAAAAAAAGGAAGCAATATCGAACGTTTCGATGATTCGGCAACGAATCATCAAAAGCGAATTCTCTCGAACATTTGTTAATTACGATTATGTTTGAAAATTTGGTAAAACTGTAATCTAATATCTCGGATATATGTTAAAAATAAAATAAAATGAAATGAAATGGAATAAAATAAAAATAAAAATAGGGGGGAAAAAAAAGGAAAAAAAGAATAGATAGCCATCGAGATAACGTTTGAAAATCGTGTGCATGCACAAACAACACGCGCGCGAGCATACACCACATAGATAGACAAAATTGCAATTGTTGGTCTCGAAGCTGAAGCTTTTTGAAGCTCGAGTTTCGCGCATTAACGATAACAAACTCTCGTCGTGGAGTAAGCGTCGACAATTCTCGTAATTGAAACGGCTCGATCGGCGATGCTTTCGTTCTCACGAAAGTGCTATGTACGTATCCTTTTTTTTTATTTTTTTTTTTATTTTTTTTTTTTTATTTCATTTCGTCACACTCCCTACCTCTGGTCCACTATCTACCACCTCTTTCGTTCCAGATTGGACCAAACTCATTCCCCGGCCGTTCCTACTGACCCCCCCCCCTCCCAAACCCCTCCACTTGGATACTTCATTGCCGATGACGAGAGTCGCCATTGCTCTCCGATCCAACATCGATTCATCGATAGAAACTATTGTTACGATACACGTTCAGCTTAATCCAAGTCCATTGTTGTTGCCGATGGTGACGCTTTTCGCGAGTTCGAGCACAAATTAATCGGCAGAGGGATTATTATTATTATTATTATTATTATTATTATTATTATTATTATTATTATTATTATTATTATTATTAATATTATTATTAGTATTATTATTATTATTATTATTATTATTATTATTATTATTATTAGTATTATTATTATTATTATTATTATTATTATTATTATTATTATTATTATTATTATTATTATTATTAATATTAGATATTATTATAATACTAATGATTCAAAATACGGTGAAAAAGATTTATGTATAAATGAAAGTATGGATAGAGAGGATTATTCAATTAATAAACTCATTTGTTACATTCCTTTCTTTTTTAGTTAAAAAAACATGCATCTGTTTCTCTCTTTCTATGTTTTTCTGTTCGTTTTTAAATTAATTCGAAATAATCTAGATCTTATAGTCTTTCTTTTGTTTTCTATGTACATTTCTATTTTTATTTATTTACATCAACATCTGCATCCCCCTACTAATATTTTATTTTATCCCCGATTTATGGGCGCGGCATTCAATTGCGAAATATCATACATTCGAAACGCGCATTTTCCAGCTCTCTCTCTCTCTCTCTCTCCTACCCCTAATCCTTCTACCCCCTTTTTCTCAATCTCTCCTGCAGAACGTTCGTATTCAGGATATTTCGGAATATTCAGTCAAAATAATGTTTTCTTTTTTTTCTATGTTTTTTTTCTGCTTTTAGTTGTCATCTCAATGTCCATTATCGCGTTAATTTTCGGTAATTATGCCCGTCCTTGTTAAAAACATAGTGTCGGTCAAAACAATAATTTTTCTTTTGTGTTGCGTAAAGATTGCGATTACCTCTTATTAATTTTTTGTCTTTAAATTTTTATCCTATATATATATCTTTATCTCTCTCCCACGCTTTCGTGTTTTTATTTTATTTTAACTCTCTATAATTCAATTTTTTGATCGCGTCCGAAATAAGGAACGTAGGAAAACGTAAACGTGAAATGTATAATATTGGAGAATTAATTTTTCTAAAAATTCTATAAGTTAAGGATTAAAATATTGAGAGAGAAAAATGAATTATACGAAATTAAAATATGCAAGGATTTTATCTAGAGAATTATAAATAACGAAAATATTTAAATATTCCGATTAAAATGTCCGATTTGGTGGTGTATATACGATTTTAAAGTTAAATGATGTTACAGAAAAATATATTTGTTATATATTTTTCGCTATCAAGTAATTTGTTATTAATTATAACATTTGTATCTTACAGGTAATTATATTTTGCGTTATTGTTAAGTACAACGTTTGAATTTTTGTGGTTCGTCGGTTGGTCCATCAATTGTTGATCCACATTGACATAAGAATAACTGTAGCCATTAATCTATCTTTTCTCCGTTATTTTTCCAAAAACACGAGTTGACTCTTGTCACAAAAAGAATCGCACGATGCATCAGCTAGCAAGTAAAGCAATTTGTCATTTAATATAGCTTTTATCAGGATGGACCGCAAAAAGTACTCTTGACCTCCTACCATGTCGGTTTAACTCGACAGATCCACCGGAGACGTCGTCTTTACCTTCTCTATGTAACTAGTTGAGGGTTAATGATGCACGCTAAAACGTTCAAAGAACAGAGAAGACGATGTATCTTCGTAGATGCGAGAGAGCGAAAGAGAAAGAGCCTGCCTGTCTCGTCTCGTCTCGTCTCGTCTCCTTTTCCCAAGCAAGTGGTAGTTATTTGATCGTCTGACAAATGTTATCCTGTCAAGCTGGGTCTCGAGACGCCATGGAAAGACTGGAAACGAGAGAAGAGCGTAGGAGGGGGGGAGGGAGGGAGATGAAGAAAATTAGGAAGTCTTCGAAACTAGTCCGTTCAAATTTACCACAAATCGATATTTACTTAAATATTACATTTATCTTTCGCTAAAATTTCAATATCCTAAATATTGGAATATTTGGTGTTTTCATTTTTCTTTATTAAAAACGATCGATCGAAACAGATTGACCGGATTGCATTTGTCTGCACTGAATGTACGTTTTTTCATCGCGTATCTCGAGTTCGCTGTCGTTGCAAGAGGAGGAAGAATTGTACGTACTCTCGAAAACGAAGCGGATCCATACAACGAAGAAAAAGAGAAAGAAAGGGTTTAAGGATAAGAAAGGTTTCGGTAAGTTACCGTTGTCCCAATTTCTAAATTGAATCGCAGAGAATTTGACGTGAAAAGAAGATGCGCCTTGGGTCACGTCGCATTTAGGGTTGGTTGTTCGACCCTGTACAAGTTCTATCTTCTCCTTCCTCTTTATCTCTTCCATCCTTTTCTCTCTGGAAACCTAAAGAACGAATTGAAAACACTCGACTGCGTCGAAATGCTGCTGCTGGCCGTGCGCTAACTCGAGAAAATTCCTCGGTCCTTCCTGAGTACCGGAGAAAATGATGTACCTTTTCGTAACAATTTTCTTTCCTTGACTACCAGAATAGATAAGGTAGAGAGAAAGAAAAAAAAGAAACGATGAAAGGGGGAGAATGAAATTTCGAATGTACGCGTAATGCAATGGAAGACGATAAAAGAAAGTCCAAAAACATTCTACGACCAAGGCATTGAGATCTTAAAAACCATTCGGTATAATATAAAACTTCCACTTATTCAGTATTTTTACTGGGAGAATAAAAAAAAATAGAAGAAGCATTAAATACAGATATTTGACTTAAAATCGTATAATATATATGGTTTTCAAATTTATGATTAAATTGAACATAAAATCCTTCTATCTATATATATATATATATCTTTCTTTCTTTTTTTCTCTATTCTTCGAATGGAAAGAAATCGACGATCATTAACGCTGAAAACGTCGTTTCATCCCCAAGTTTCTTCATCTTTAAGTTTTCTCCTACGGAATGCCAAGTATCGAACAATTTCTTCGAGCCAGAGAGGACAGAAGAATGGAAAGGAAAGAAAGGAAGGAAGGAAGGAAGGAAGGAAGGAAGGAAGGAAGGAAGGTGGGAGGGAGGGAGAGAGGGAGGGAAGGGCGGAGGGAAGAGAGAGAACGCCTTGGACTTTTCATCCTATAAACTCGAGTATTCTTTACGCGTCCTTGCTCTTCGTCATCCAGTGCGAAAGACGAACGAACGAGATTCACCACTCGAAAGGACGAGAAGTGGAAGGGAAGTTTCGAATCGAGGACGATTCAAGGAACAATAAGGTTTTCGAATAACAACTAATAGAGAGAGCCACCAAGTTTTCTAACGTTTCCAATAAAGTAAGGAAGAAAGAAAGAAAAGAAAAGAAAAGAAAGAAAAGAAAATGTTAACTTTACATAGGCACATTTCGTATTTCCCCTTCCCCCTCCCGCTATTTTCTTTTTCTTCGAATTTCGAATGGAAAACTGGAGAAACAGAATGGCTGATTACCTTCTTCATTTTCTTTAAAAGGAATAATAAGAATTTCGCATAACTGCTAATAGAAAATCACAAAGTTTTTACGACGGGAAAAGAAAAACTAGAAAATGTCAGGTTTGCAGGAAATTTCGTTCTATCCGAATTTTGACTAGAGAAACGAGATAGCTGCCTTGTATTATTTTTCTTCTTCTCTCTCTCTCTCTCTCTCTCTCTCTCTCTTCATATATATATATATATAT
>NW_014569574.1:780648-858623 GCF_001313835.1 Polistes canadensis
TATATATATATATATATCAAAGGTATACATTTAACACATAAAATGGAGTTGTACTCAGATTCGCACGTTTAAATAAACAAACGGAGTACACTATAAAGCGTAATCCTATTTTACTCGGTCGTTCCATTAGCTTCGTCTTCGCCAGAATAAAACTCGGCAGAGAAAAATTTAATGACTGAAAGTTGAAAAGAGAAAAAGGAGAAGGAGGAAGAAGAGGAGGAGGAGGTGGAACGAACGAACGGAATGACGAGAGAGAATCAAAGAAACACAAAACGGGGATTTTAAAAGTGAACGAGAGAAATGAGACGTGATAAAAAGTGAAATAGAAAAAGGAAAGGAACGCGAATGAAAAAGGTAAATACCTAAATGGAAGAAAAAAGAAAATTCGATCTATTTATACTACCCTACGAGCTTTTTATTCTCTTACCTTTGTTGTTTCCCCCCCCCCTTTTTTCGAATTATTCGGTAATTTTGATCGATCCAACGAGTTTAATTTATTATTGCTTTTTGATTAATCTCCTTGTTTTCATTATTTTATCGAATAATTCAACTATCAAGCGATATATAAATCGATAAAACGAATAGAACTTTAAAGAATAATATCTTTTGAAATCACTCGTAGATAAAGTTATATCCTTTATCATTAGATCACGATTGTTGTTCATTAATACGGTCAAATTAGCGTTCGAGTAATTGGCCTTAGATATAGCTACGTAGGTAAATCCAAAACGGTGAATGCATATTTATGACGATCAAAGAGAATCACCCTCGAGCTGTAAGCTTGATCGTGCTACTCTATACGTGTATGTTTTAGATATATATTCACGCACATAGAAATTCATTGCCGTCACGAAACGGTACATGTATCGCCTTTAAATCGTTTTCTCTAACAATAAGTGTCGACCGTGAATTTTTCTCTTTCTTTCTTTCTCTTTCCCTTTTATATTTTATTTCTCTTCCTTTCATTTCTTTATTTCTTTTCTTTAACGTTAGTACCTATAAACGAAGCTTTACAGCGTTAAAAACCGCTCGCAATAGCTTGCGACATAAATTTCAATGTACCACTGGCTGGCTTCTCAGTTTACAGAGATAACGAAGCTTATAAAGTCGAGGAATGTGGGTCAGATCTATGAACGTCGTCGTTCGCAAAACTCCCCGCGAGATTAAACAATATAATAATTATTATTATTATTCCTTCCTTATAGGAATCTATCGTATTATTATTACGATTTCAATTGAACATTCTATAATAAAGAACGATGCGACGAAAATAAACAAAATCCTGCTATCAATAATCATTTTTCTAACGACACGCGTTGGCATGATAAAATAATTTTTTAATTAAAAATAAAGAAAAAAAAGAAACAAAACAAACAAAGTGACTTCAAATGAATTTATCTAATATGTACGTTAACGAATGATTTACAAGAAACAATTTACGACTAGGAAAAGAGAAAATGCTGGCTGACGTTGGCAGACAGGTTAAAAAGAAACTTCATTTAGAGATTTGAGAAAACGTGCAAATGAATATACACTGTCCTTCTGACTGCTACCTGTCATGGCGTCCAGTGTAATAACAATTTTGGCGTAACTCGTGACAAAGGTATGGAGGGCAAGAAAAGTAGAGAAAGAGAAAGCAAGATGGAAAATGGTAGAGAGGAGAGAAAAAGTCAAGAGAGAGAGAGAGAGAGAGAGAGAGAGAGAGAGAGAGAATTAGAGGTCGACGTTATTTCACTTTACGAGAACGTTGCCGGCGTTTCGTAGCCTCGAATTAGACTTAATTAAAATACGAGCCGCGAGCCGTTAACGTCGCCGATAAAATCTCACGGTTTTCTCTCTCTCTCTCTCTCTCTCTCTCTCTCTCTCTCTCTCTCTCTCTTTCTCTCTCCCGTGAATAAGCCGAGTTTCTACTCCTACCGAGAAATATTTCTATCGATCGATTGCAGTACCCCACGACGACGAACATACATAGTACTGTTATATAGTTCCGTGATATACAGGGTGTCTCGCTTTCGATATAGACAACACGCGATTCTTGTTATTATTATTTATTGCCATTTGTCGGTATTCCTTTTTTTTTATTTTTTTTTTTTTTTTTATTATTATTTTCTTCAATCGACGATTTTTATTCGCACGATTTTACTTTCATGCGTAAATATCTCTCGAAATAAATATAATATTTTTATTGTGTAATTAATAACAAAATAATATTTTGTCAATTTGATTATATCTTTCTTTCTTTCTTTCTTTCTTTCTTTCTTTCTTTCTTCCTTCTTTTCTTTCTAGTTTTTTCAACCTCTCTTACTCTTTCTTGTATTTTTTATCATGAGAATAAAAGAAAATACTTAACGACGAGCCGTATTGCGTTTCTCACATAATTGCATTTGTTATAAAGGATTCAGAAGGCTCGATGGGGAATCTAGCGAGTTAAGGAAGACTCTCAAAGCGACAGTGGATCTTTTTAACGAAGCCAAGGCGGCTTCCTTTCTGTCGAATGGGAATAGAAACGAAACTCTCCCTGGGAGTTGGTTTTTCCTCCTCCTTCTTCTTCTCCTTCTTCTTCTTCTTCTTCTCCTCCTTCTTTTCATCCTTAGATCGAAGGAGGTTCAGACGTTATTCGAAGCATCCTCGAGAAGGGAAAAAAGAAATGAAAACAAAAGTTTTCACGCGTGTAATAAAAAGTCAAAAGCGCGCGTTTGAAGATGTATCATTAAATTATATAATATCAAAAAAAAGGATCGTTCGATTTGGAACATTTTTCTCTCATGGTTAATAATAAAAAAATGATAAAGAAAAAAGAAAATATAATTTATAAATATTAAAAATATAATATTTATACAAATATAGGAGGCGCAAAGAAAATTGCATTACTTTTTGATATATTCTTTTACATTTATTCTCGCAACATCTTATTGTATCGTTAAATCTATCTTTCTTCTTCTTCTTCTTCTTATTCTTTTTCTTCTTCTTGTTAATAATTTTTTATCGATATTTTCTTTCTCGATATTTGTCTCGGTATATCTTTTGCAACGATAAAGTGTTCGAGCGACAAGAAATACGAAGGGAAGAAGGGGTAGAAGGAGGGAGGATCGGTCGAAGGTAACTACGAGAAGGGGATTTCGTGCTACATAATTCAGACCGTCGAACTTCCCTACACGACATCGTCTACTTTTGCTTTTGCTTCTTCTTCTTCTTTTCCTCCTCCTCCTCCTCCTCCGCCACCCCTTCTTTTTTCTTCTTCTTTCGTTCGTTCGTTCGTTCGTTCGTTTCACCTAACACGCGATTTTATTTGCTCTTATCGATCCCATACCAAAATGTTTCGCACGAGCGTTTCGCCACTTCTCGGAGGATGAAAAACATCGATAATTTATCAAAGATCGATAACACTTTCGAACGAGAACGTCCCACTGCGTCCCGCACCGCACCGCACCGCACCGCACCGCACCGCACCGCACCGCACCGCCCCGTGCCGTACCGTGCCGTGCCCTGCCGATTTATATATGGCAAATAGATTTCAATAAAAATTATTCATGTATTCGTATTTATGAATTATAATGCGATAATCAAATAAAACTTGGCATACAAAATAATTCAATGTAAAATTGAGATTCTACGTATAAACAATTATAAATCATTTCGATAGAGGCGTGTACTGTACGTAAATAAAAGAAAAACTACTTTATGGATAGTCTTATTTATGAAAAAATTAATTTTACACACAAAAAAATAAAAAAAAACCATGAATGGCATTGTCGGGAGGATCTTCTTTTCTTCTTTTATCTCGACCAGGTTATTCCCGATTGTCAGACTAACAGTTATTTCACACATGGCTTGACAAAACCAAGAGATAGGGATGAAAAAAAAAGACAAAAAATACGGAAGAAAGCCAAGAAGAGTAGTGGGAAGATGAAAAAAGAAAAAGAGAGAAAAAAAGAGAGAAAAAAAGGTAAAGAAAAGGAAGGTAACAGTAGCACCGAGGAGGATTCTTTTACGCGACCTGATTTTTCCATGCGGCACGTTCCTTTTTCTCCTTTTCTCCTTTATTTCCTTTTATCCTTCAGAAGGAGATTCTCTCGTTCCGGCCCGATCCAAGTGCGAACCAAGAATCACAATGAAATTCGAGGACAAACCTCGAAACGCTCGTTGCTAAGGACACGCGGAACAAAGGTAGGAAGAAGAAAGAGTAGGTATTTATCTATTTAGTTATCTTTCAACGTTTGCAAGGACAATATATAATATCCGAGCAAGAAAAAAAAGAAGAAAAAGAAATGGAACAAATTTCGAATAATGACAGCTATTTAAAATACTTTAAAAGCAAAAGAAGAGTCAGCTATATCGACCAATCCGATATTTCGACACCGTTCCCGCACAGATGTTTCTCTCCATTTCTTTTTCTAAATCAATTGGGTAAGGATCTTCGTTTCTATTGCAAACTAATGAATGCAAAGTGATATAGATCCATTCTCGATTAAACTCGATCTCTTTGATACTCCCTAACATTAACGAAAAAACATCTAGACAAAAAATTCTCCCGCATGATGGACTTCGATACGATGTAGTCGAGCTATATGAAAAGCTTTTCATTCGAGCTTAGGATCGAAAAAAAGGATATATATATATAGTCGAAAGCCAAATCGAATGGTAGATAACGATTAAACCAGCCGATTCGCCGTCGATTACTCGTAAATTAAGCGGATTAGAGTCACGTCCGATATCTGTAAAAAACGAGATTGCTTACCGACTTCCGCGAATACTGTTTTTTCTATTTGTTTGTTTTGTTCTTTTTTTTTTTTTTTTTATTTACAATTTTTTTCATTTGCTACCCGTATCCTTTAATCTTTTTTTACGTAACTCGAGGACAAATCGTTGAAAGATAATACGAAAAAGATCCAGAGGTTCGTTTCATTCGACGATCGAGGGTGTACGATAATGATCCGATAATCTTCAATTTTATTCGACTATATCTCGTCTGTATCCCCACCCCTCCCGTTCCCCGTCCCCCGTTCCCCGTCCCCCGGACCCCGTTCTCTCGACCCCTTTTCGAAAGCCACCATCCGAGCAATTTCACCCCTCATTCAAAGCCGCGTCTCGTTATCGCCTATTTCCTGCGATTTACAAGCATAACCGATTGTTTATCAATCGTGCTTATAACCGGGAACACGAGCCAGCAAACGACGTGAACCGTTCTCGCAAATATCGAATTGTGAAACACACATATTTGCATTAGAATTATAATATATGCGGTAGAATTTAAGTACGGTAATCAAAGCTAATATTCAGCGATTCGTTTAACGCGCTAGCCCTCGTCGTCGTAAATTTCGAATTAGCCAGATACGTGCTCGAAATTAGATATGAATATTTAAAGCAATTATTGGCGTCGGATGCGCACCCCTATCCTCCACCCTTCATCCTTCCTCCCTTATCTACCCTTCCCCTCCGTCATCGAACAACGATTCAACTATTTCAATTTTGTCCTTTTACGCGTGATTCGTCCAGCATTAATACCAATATAATATATTATATATATATATATATATACCAATATAATATGTCGCATATGCATGCATACTTTGGAAAATGGAACTTGCGAAAGATCAATTAAAAGTATTATGTTTTAACATTCCTATCGCATGCATGCATGCATACATACATGCATACATATCTACTACCGTAATTATAAGTTCTATTGAAATTCAATGAAGTCGTGTTTGATCCGAATCGATGATTTTCTTTAGTCTTCGGAATAAATTTAACCCATTGTTTATCGCACTCGCGTATACATACTATCAACAAATGCAAGTTATTAAACGGGAACAAAAAGCGTTGTGTTTCGATATCCCGATCGGTGTTGAATGTACTAATATAATCATAAGTTCAATCGAGTTTCAACGAGTTACTTTTTTTCTTTTATTTTTTTTTCAAATGATCATTTCTTGTTTCATTTTAACTTTCCCAATTAATTTTCATGTCTTGTTTAATTGTGCAAAAAATATTACATACGTTTAATTATTCCAATTAGGATATGAACATCGATTACGGTTCAATCAGAATTCTACGGGGTTGATTCAAATTTGTTTGTATATATAATCTTTGGAACAAATATATTTCTCTATTTTGCGTTATATATAGGGTGTGCGAGCGAAAGAAAGAATGGTAAATGAAAAAAAGGAAAAGACAAAATGAACAAACAAATATAGGGATTATAAACTAGAAGCAAGAGAGATTAATCGAGTCTATCGAAACTAGCAAATGGATTCTCGGTCAAGCTCGTAAAATAAAAAAGTATCCTTTAGGAGAAAATCTTTGTTGAAGGGGGAGCGAAAGAAAGAAAGAAAGAAAGAAAGAAAGAAAGAAAGAAAGAAAGAAAGAAAAAGAAAAAGGAAAAGGAAAGGAAAAAGAAAAAGAGAAAGAGAGTAAGAACAAAACCACTAGCCCGTGGTTTCTCGTCGAGGCTCTTTATTTTTCAGGAAACCGTCTTTCCTCGTTCGCGCGCATGCTCTAATTTGCCTTCCGGGAAAGGGGAAAGAAAGAGTACGACCAAAGGAAGATGGGAAAAGAACTTTTTCCAATTTCCAGAGGCGAAGCAAAAGTGAGTGAGAGAGAGGGTGAGGTTGAGGGTGAGGTTGAGGGTGAGGTTGAGGGTGAGGTTGAGGGTGGGTTTAAGGGCGCGAGCGAGGGAGGAAAAGAGGGCGAAAGGGAGTAGGTCGGCTCGCTCGAGGAAAGTGCTTCGTGGAAACACTCTCACGGCCTCGGAAACGTCCCTAGGTGTTCGTCAAATTGAGTTCCGAGAAAGATATGCTTACCTCCGAGTTGCTACGCGTTGAATCTCTCTCTCTCTTTATATATATATATACGTATTGTAAATGTTCCTCGACGGTGCTGCCATCTGTGCTTTTAAACGCTATAAGTGACGATTCGTCGAAAGAGGTTAAACCCTTAAAGACTTATCATGACTAAATTTCAACGCAATTGTAGATTTTTATTTCATTTTTCTATCAAATTCTATTTCCTTTTTTATTTATTATTATTTTTTATCTATTGTATTTATTTATAATAAAAAAATTTGTTCGGTACGTATACTATAGAGAAATTTTTGTAATGCGATTACCCGTCGCGAAATACGCTGCTTCGATAATAAATTCTGATAAAAATACAATTTCTTTTTTATTTTAATTCTGTTTGGAGTTTTGGTACGAATCATACCGTGCATCCGAGTAAACCATTTTAGATTATAGCAACAAATTGGGTATATGCGTTATATTTTACGCGTCGCTTGTTTATCATTGCAAAATATTCGATCAAACATTTTCGGCGAATCGCTCGGGTATTTTCAAAATGGCGTTCACTCAATTGTAAACACCTTTATTTTTTAAATTAACCCCAAACAACCGTACGGAATCGATCGAAATGTTACATTTAACATTTCCGGAATATCTTGTTCACAATTATTTTCGTAAGGATTGAAATATAATTTTCAACAACCGGTGTCGATTTCATGAACAAATTTCCAAGTTAAAAATTAACGAGACTCGGTAGAACAGATTTCATGAAAATTGTAGCGAAAATTTTTGGCGAGATGCGAAGATTTTTTGTTCGTTATTTCGAAGGGGGAATTGCTTCATTAAATTTTAACGCGTTTAATGCAAAGATTTTATTGTCAAAATGGCCGAAAACAGTCAAGCTGCTTCCATAATAGTTCCCAGTTTCTACGATAAAACGTAACATATCGCGGTGAAAATACGGCCATTATAGTGTTAAAAGTTAATTACACAGTGGTTAACTTTCAAAAAAAGAAAGAAACAAAAGGGGATGCAAGAGAAGTGGAAAGTTCGATTTACAGCCGTTAAAAAGATTAAACGTATACACTTTACGTTTAACCAAATAAAACGAGAATAATTTTAACAGCTATCTATTTATATCCTAACGGTATGTTTAATTCAAAACTACGTTTACCAAATAAAAAATAGGAAGAAAGAGAGAAAGAGGAAGGAAGGAAAGAAGAAAGAAAGAGAGATCCATTCGGTAATTACGTTCTAATTAGTCGAGGGATAGATTTTCCAGAGGCAGACGTGGGTCTGCGTCGGAAGGCAAGAAACAATTTCGTTAGAGCGTTATTAGCTGGTATAAACGGGCTCTGCCTTTTGCTCGACCGAATTTCCGAGAAACCAACGCGAGTTGCCGTGGACAATAATATCTCTCTCTCTCTCTCTCTCTCTCTCTCTCTCTCTCTTTCTTTCTTTCTCTTTTTCTTCTTTTTCCTATGGTGCAGTGCCTGCTTGCCTGCCTGCCTGCCTGCCTGCCTGTGCTCGTATTTTGTTTATTTGCATCATTTATCAACTTCCGCCGAGGCAGGAAGAAAAAGGAAAAAGAGCTATGCTATTCCGAGAAAGAGAGAGAGAGAGAGAGAAAAAGATGCACTTGCATCTCGTCGGTGGCCATTGAAAAAAAAAAAAAAACAAGAGAAACGAAAAAGAAGCTTTTTCTAGGCAGCGGTCGAGGGCCAACTTCCTGCGTGCACGGGTTCACGGTATTGCAGTTACCATTTACTCCTCCCTTATCACCGTTCCCTTCTGCTCACTCTCCTTCTCTCTCTCTTCTCTTTTTCTCTCAAAACATTAATAGAACCGAGAAAATCGACGTGTCTGCGCCGAGGGTACATATCTTTACCTGATTTAACGAACAAGTTTCTACCTATGCATGTAGGTACATCCATGTGTGTAACACGTGCCCTATGCATGTACCTAATTTCACGTGTGGGCGCGAGTGTGCATGCGTGTGTGTGTGTTCGTTCAATGGATCGCTCGAATTTTACTCCCTCATTTTCGACTCTTTCCTTCGCTCGTTCACTCACTCGAACATTTCTCGTTAAATTTCTTTTCCTTTTTGTTTCGCGTTTTCTTTTTTATTTCCTATTTTTCTTTTTTTTTTTTTTTTTTTTTGTATTACCCACTACTTTTCCTCTCAGACTCTTTTTTTCTTCGATATCATCAAATACGTCAAATGGAAAAAATCGTTTTCTCCTTATCGTACTTTAAAATGAATGGAAAAGAGAGATAGAGAGGAGAATTTTAAAAATAACGTTACAACACCAGAGTTAAACGTTAAAAATTTATACAAAAAAAGAAAAAAAGGAAAAAAAGAGGGTAGATAAATGGATTACCAGCAACATAGGTAAAATAAATGATGCGAATTAAAAGCTATTACACGTATCTAATAAATAATTGTTGACTTTTATTACTACGTACATATTGTTAATATTTATATAATGCATTGTAGTTACACGTTTCGTTAGAAAAAAAAAAAAAAAAAGAAAAAAAGAAAGTTATATTTGGCAGACTCGTAGGAAGTATACCGTTAATGAATCAGACGAAACTCGTTAACCGTTCTCGCAATTAAGCGAACTCGAACGCATCGAATCATTTCATTCGCGAGGGATCATTGCAACGACATTTGCGAATCAATGCGCAGGCGTAACCCAATTTCATACATCGACCACGCGATTTTTCAAATTACGTGCCAATTAATTACGAATCAATTTTTCGATTAATACATTACACGAATTATCATTTGCATCTTTTCATTATGTACATTTTCACTTCTGAACGCGATATTCGTTCGTATCTACGTTACCCAAAACAAAATCGATAAAATTGTTTACGTTTTATTTATGTACGTTACACTCCACCTAACTCACATTATCATTATCTCTTTATCATTGTAATATTATCATTACTGTTCTTCTACTTGTTACGATATTATTATTTTATTATCATTATCGTTAAATATTATAAAAAATATAATAAACCAATTAAAGCGGGTATACACGAGGAATGGCAAACGCGTTTTAATTAAATAACACAATTCCAAGAAAATTGATTACTCCCACGAATCCGACCCATGACATTTGATAACACGTATGAAAGGTTATTTATACATTTTAATATAGAAGAGAATGTTAACAAATCTTTTTAAGATCGATCGTTTCGTACAACACGACGATCTAACTTTACCTTTTACACCACAGAGATTTTCCATCTTAGTCGTCCGTGAATACACCAAATTTCCCTATAGAATATTTTCCCCCAGACGATTTCCCATCCGACGATAATCCAGGAAAAGAAATAAAGAAGGAAATCGTTACGTGTGTCGCGTAAATATCGCTACGGCGTTCTCCAAATCCCAAGATTGTACCTACATACACACATACATACAATATACATTTATACATATGTATATAAATACCTATATGCATAGATACACGTATATATTTGGATATACATATGTACTTAGGTTCTCGGACGTAGGTAAGTAAGGAATAAAAAGAAAGGGGAGAATAAAAATAAGTAAAAATAAAATAAAAGGATAGAGATGAGAGAGAGAGAGAGAGAGAGAGAGAGAGAAAGAAAAGGTTTTTCGAAACCGGTCAAAGATTTACATCGTCCAGGATGGGAGCTCACTGCGGGAGCTTTTCCAAAGCTTTTCCAAGATAGCTTTCGTCCTTGTAGCCGGAAGAAAGAAGAAAAATCACCTTGAGAAATAAGGTCGCGAGTGAGTATGTTTTGCATAGAAATCATAACCATCACCACATAGGTATATGCTTGTTGGATGGTAACTCGAATGATCGTCGCTTTTTCAAAAACCTTGAGAAGGGTTTGGATGTAGGTTGGACAAGGATTGGTCGAAGCAAATCGACCGTCGATCTTAAGAAAAAGGGTACTAGAGATAAACATGGAAACAGACAGTCAAAGAAGGAAAAGATGTTTATACGATCGTGATCCACTTTAAAGTAACTTTACTGCTTTACTCTATACGCCCTCTGTGTGTCCCTTCGTATGGGTTATCGAATTTAATTCGGCTATTTTTGTTAACTCGACCTAACGTTTGTAAATATCTTTGTTCGTTTAGAAAATACGATCGAATGTTTCATTAAAAAGGAAGCAATATTTTCATTCACGCAACATATATCAATGTTCCTAATCTTTTTTTTCATGAAAAAAAAAAAACAAATGAAATAATCTAAATTTCGATATATACTTGCACAAATCTTTTATAAAAACTCTCGTATTATCGTAGAAATGAATTGCAAAAGTTCATTACAAAGTGTTAGGATATCACTCGAATAAATTGAACTTTATCAAAGAGATAAAAAATGCGAGGATTCTTCGTTATTTCTTTCTTTTTTCTTTTTCTTTTTTTTTCTTTTTTAATTCTTTTCTCATTCTAGTAGGAATCATCGATGTTCGATTAATAGTCTTCGATCATGCACAAACATTCTTACTCGAGAAAGCTCTGAGCCGAAGAAGAATTCAATAAAGCGAGGATTACGGAAAGGAATTAATCGTGCGATAGATCGTTGAAAATTGATTCACCTGCTCAAGAAAAGTGTTGGAGAACTACTGAACATGGTAAGAGAACAAAAATTCTACGGATGATTATTGTTTTATTATTATTTCAGAATAAGAAATAAAGAAATCCATTTTAAAATATGTGGATCTTTTAATAATTTTATTCACTGTTGCTTTATTCAAGGTAAATCTATTTATTTAAAAATACAAAAAAAAACATTGAAACATTGATATGAATAAATAATGTAAAATCTGTAGTTCGATAATAATTAATTCCCGAAATATGTATAAACTATGATACAACACAATCCAACAGAAAGGATGACAGATAAATTAGTTACTTTGCTCAACCTTTGAAACAAGAAGCTATAGACGATGCAGTTTAAGCGTGACTTCTCTCTTTCTCTCTCTCTCTCTCTCTCTCGCTTTCTCTCTCTTCTTTGTTAACTAATTAGATTAATTAACTCATAAGCAAGAAAATAAACGTACGAAGCACGTTAATCGAATATGAAGTTAATTAGCTGACCAATAAACGAACATTTCATTGGAACATGTCCCTTCGATTTGTTAACAAATGGTCTCTAGAGATTCATGAATTTATTACCGCAAATTGTTCACAATGTATCATCAAAGAGGCTAATAAATATGTGTATACGCGTATATGCGAATATGTTTGAATATATTTCCAATTGATTCGTATCGAAAGCCACGCAAAAATGTTCATTTTCCGTATTATATTCGACTGTTTTACAAAGTTCTCTCTATGCGTTTATATCAGTGCGCGTTTTCAAATATAATTAAAAAAAATTTGAAGCAAATTTTGATATCGAAAATCATTCATTCGAACACCAATAGAAGAAGAGAATAAGAAAAGACGAAAAGTAGAAACGAGTAAGAAATATTTTTTACTTCTATACCAGACATGTAAAAATTTATCTTCGTATAGGATAAAAAATCTGATAGATTGACTCTGCAATTGAGAAAAAAAACAACAAAATCAAATGTTGCATTTTTTATTTATTTATTTATCTATTTATCCTCTTCCTCTTTTCTTTTTTCGTTTATACTGAAGACTTTGACAAGATTTTTCTCATGAAAAAAGAACCTTAACGAAGCTACTGGCGAAGCTGTGAAGTTTGAACCTTTTATCTCAAAGCAAAGTAGCAAAATGAAAGAGTACCGCACCACCGGCACTGCGAGCATAACGAAAAAAAAAAAAAAAGAAGTTTACGTTTCGTTACGAGAATTTAATAACGAGAAAGGCAAAGGGAGCGAAACGTTACCGAATAAAAATTTTCTTTCATAAATTTACGTAATTGTTAATCTTTTGTTTGAAAATTTGTACGAAAAAATTTGCCTCCCGCATAACACGAGCCGTAACCTATGCGAATAGATAATGTAATTCGTTTTCCTTCTCTTTATTATATTAACGATTATCGTTTAAATACTTGGGAAAAGTTGGGAGAAAAGTGGTAAGGAGGGGCAGGGGCGGGGAGGGGAGGGGGTAAGAGAAAGAAAAAAAAAATGTGTAGTAACGTTAAAGGTATATCTATCTCAAAGGAACACGAATGTGTCTCGTCAAATTTTAATGTTGAACAAACTACCCACTCACGCGCCCTATATCATCCTGAACAAAAGTAGCCTCAACTAAATTTGTTTAATACGCGAATTATTTATACCACGCACATCTCTCCCTCCTTCTCCGGCAATTCTCTTGGACTCTTTAAATTGTGCTCAAATTATGTTGGCGTAAAAATAAGAAAAGAGTAATCATTTTATATCTATTTTTGCTTTTTTTTTTCTCTTTTGCTGTGTAAGAGCAAAATGATTTATCATTTTTTCATGTAATTAAATATATAATCAACTTTGAGAAAAAGCCAGTAATTAAAGGAGACAAACTATAGATCATTTTCAAAATGATATAGATTTTAATTGAAAAAAAAATATGAAAAGAATGATGCAACAACTTAAGCAATAATTCACTCCGAAATAGGACATAATTATGCGTTTTAACGATCGAGAGTCACGTAAATGACGTAACGGGGAGGAAGATGGGAGGTGGAATGGAAGGGGGTGGAAGTAAATGTCGACTTTATTCGAAGGAAATGCCGCACCATCGCACCAAAGTATGCAGGAGATGCCGCCACCATCGTCGAGAGACACAGCTAAAAATGGCGGCATTAATTCTCTCTCGTTGGGGAGGAGGGAGGGTGGGGGGGGGATGGTGGTGAGAGGAAGAGTTTTCGAGCAATTCTTAAAAAAGCGGGAGACTCTTAACGAGATTATCCCAATTAAATTGCAGACTCGCGAGACTTCTAGCCGCTTTGTCGTCGCGACGAATTCGGAGATAGAAAAATTCAAATAATTAGATATATATGCATATATCAACTCTTTGATGAAGTTAGATAAAGCCGTCTATATCCGACGCTCCTCTAATTTCAAACATTTTTTTATATATCCCGTATAAATTGAATTCATATAAAATAGCTGCGATATAACCATCGATCGAGAGATAGAAAATTGTGATTCGAATAAAAATAGAATTAATTAAATAGAAATAAAATGGGAGCGTTTTTAAAAGTCATCGATCATTCGAAAGAGAAGGGAAGAGGAGGAGGAGGAGGAGGAGGAAGGAGGGGAAGGAAAGGATTCGATAAACGTCGAAGTAACGATCGTAGCTAACCGTAGGCGGTACCAGAAAATGACGGTGTCAGAAAAATCCGAAAAGGGTGAAGGGAGGGAGAGTTTAGAGAGAAAGGAAGGAATGAACGAACGGTATTATGTATATCGTGAGTTTTGCTTTTAGCGAGCAAGGTAAAGCACGATCATGCGATTTCAAGGGATAATTTAACGCGAACATGCAAGCCAACAGAGCGAAAGGGAGAGAAAGAACGAGAGAGAGAGAGAGAGAGAGAGAGAGAGAGAGAGCTCTCAAACTCTCCTACCGAGTTTTCTTCTACGTTCGCGTGGAAGCCCGGTAGTTGTTTACGTGACGGCAGTGAACTGCAACTGTCAAGTAGATACGATCGATTCACCTTCTCCTCTTCTTCCTCCTCCTCTCCTCCTCCTCCTCTCCTCCTCCTCCTCCTCGTTCTCCTCCCAAAAACTCTTATCTTCTAACCAAGCAACCGAGCGGACGTTTCGACATGTTTTGTTGCTTTTCCCCGAGATCGAAATTTCAACCGAGACTATCGTCTCGCGTGATCGTTATCTTGTATCAAAAGATAAGATCGGGGGAAGGGGGAGGACGGGGATTGGGTTTTCAAAAGGGTTATTAATACAACATTTAAAAAAAGAAACAAATAATAATAATAAATAAATATCGTGAATACGCGTCGCGTGACTATTCGATCTTAAATCCTTCATTTTAATAGATTTTATTTTTATTTTTAGATTTAGGTGTTTTTTATTTTTATATATATATCACATATAAGAATGTCTAATTTGTGTTTCGCCACTCTTATTATTATTATTTTTATTACCGTCTTTTTCTACAACCTACGTTAAATTAATTAACGACACGACAGACCTTTCCACGCTGTTTCACGATAATACTTAGCATGATAGATGTGTGCTAGAGATTACTTGGCGATTGCCAATGCAAAAATACTTGTAAAAGTGATAGGAATTGTGCATTATGATTATTTTCTGCGATAAAATATAAAATAATAATTAGAAGAGAGAAAGAGAGAGAGAGAGAGAGAGAGAGAGAGAAAGAGCTATTAAAATTCTATATAACTTTTGTCTTACTCAAACAGATCCTTCAACTAAACCAATTATACAATTCGAATATGTTTCAGGACAGACTAACATTGTCTCAAAGGATGTACGAGTTAAATGATCTTTTGCCTACTTCTGAAGTTCATTTCGGTCTATGTTAAAGAGAAAGGCAGAAAGGGTTAATTCTTTCATACATGACGCCGTTTTTTAATTTTGCTTTGGGTACATTTCCACTGACCTGTTTTTTCATGGTCGATTTTAGTCTACATAAGAAGAATAGAAAATGAAAGAGAGGAAAGGAGAGGAAATTTTTGAAACGTCGATGCGGAAAAGAAAGTTTCTGTTGGAGAACTCACTTTCCGTTTTCCTTCCCTTCTCTTCTTCCCTCTCGTTCACTCGGCAAGCTTTTCTCCGGATTCGAAGATAAAGCATTGTCTTTCGTTGAGAGAGCGAGAGAGAGAGAGAGAAAGAGAGAACGAAGTAAGAATAATTCGGCTCAGGAAAAAGCTCTCAGTTGCTAGAAAGCATCTGGTCGATCTTGAAAACGATTACGAAACGACACAAAACTACTTTTCTCTGCCGGTGTTCCTCTCGAGTAATTAGCGACTCTATTGTAACGAACTATAGGGAGAATGACGAGAATGCGAGAGAGATAGAGAAAATGAACGAATGAATAGACTTTGTATTAGCTAGTTAATTATATAACACTAACAAAATATACACACATCTTCTGTATTTAATTGTGAAGATAATTATAATCGTATTGAACGATTAGCAAACTAGAAATAGAGTAAACGTTCTAATATCATTTCTATTGATTATTTAATTATATGTATCAATGATATCAATACAGATATCTGTTTCGTATTTAATCATGACGATAATTATTCTAATTATTGGACGATTATGAACGAGAAGAATTGATCGAATATATTTATTGCCTTTTGATGTTAAACTCGCGCGATCGTTCTAATAATATTAATAATAAAATAAATGATCATGATATATATACTAATATGTAATTATAATTCTACCTACTTTTTCAATAATTGATACCAACGGATATTTGATCATATTCTTCTATACGAGAATATATTATTTTATTTCGTTCTTTAATCGATGAAAATAAAAAGAAGATTTTTTTTGGAAAGAAAAGAAGAAGAAAAAAAAAACGATTTTCTTCGTACATCTGCATACCCAACGATCGAGTTTTTCTTATCAAAGATGAATTTAGATTAGGAATCGAAGCAAGGACAGACGAAGCGATTAAAAACGTATTACCGTCGTCTCATTCGTTCCAATCGAGTCGAGTCTATTCGATTCGTTTGCTTCGACTTCCAAAGGAAGAGAAAGAAAGAATTTCATTCGATAATCGATGAACGAGCAGAAAGAGAGAGAGAGAGAGAGAGAGAGAGAGAGAGAGAGATTCCACGAGCATTATCCGGAAAAACGGCTTAGCGAATTAGACGAACGATAGAGATGAATGAATGAAGAAAAGGATCCGTAAAGAAGAGAATGTCTCTTCTCCCTAATTCGTATCTCTCCTTTTCACTATGATATCGTTAACACCCAAGGAAATTAGCTCACTTTGTAGTGGTTCTCCTGATTGCATTGTCTCTCAAGCGACTACGCATCTCAACGCGTAGATATGAGATATTTTATTCGTGAGTTTAAATTACAAACAAATTTGCAAATGTGAAAAAGTTAATCGTACAAACAAACCAAAAATAATAATAATAATAATAATACAATGCACGAATATATTAAATCAACAAAAGTGTCGAAATGATAATAATAATAATAAAACACCGAGATTAATTAGTAACTTGTAATTATAAACATTGAAATAAAATAATATTTAATATTATTAACACATTGTTTTTTCGGTCACAACGGTTGGCGCCCAATTTTTACTGTATAACAATGTGTTAATATAAAAGAAAGACAAGGAAAAATGAAATTAAATTGAGGATCGTAGTAGAATCTTCCGTCGATAGTGGATGATATTACAGGGAATATGCGGAAATATAAAAGAGAGTTGTAACGTTATTTTAAAATTTAAATAAAAATCATTGTCGTATTTCTTCTATTACTAGTAATTACATCAAAAGTGAAACTAAATGAACTATCTAATTTCTGATCTTTCGATGACAATCAAATAATAAAATACTGAAATATAAAAGTGAGTTGTAATTAAACTCTAAATCGAGAGCAAAGGAAAGAGAGAGAGAGAGAGAGAGAGAGAGAGAAAAAATGTTATTACATTTTACAGACAACCCAACGACGAATTCTTGTATTCACGTCCACATTCATTGTCGTCGTTCAATTTACCGAGAGCGCTCGTTAGGGACTAACTACGAATATCGTTCGTATATGACCGAGTGCATTCGTTGTTGCAGAACGAGAACGAAAGAGGGAGAAAGAAGAGGAAAGAGAGAGAGAGGAGAGAGAATGAGGCCAATACAACTCGTTACACAGTTCCGAACGTGTCCAGGCCCGTTAGCTGAACCCTACATATGTAGTATGTGTATTTTTTTTCTCTCGGGGAAAACAGTTCGAACCATCTTGATTTTTTCGTTTTGATTAAAAAAATACGAATAAAAAATAGATACCAGAAGCAGCAGCAGTAGCAACAACAACAACAGTAACAGCAACAAAATCAAGAGATTTATATTTGACTAACGATCGCTTCGATTATATTCAACCGTTCTTTCAAACAACTTTATAATATAATCCTTAGAAATTTGAGGATACAAAGTTGCTAAAAATATAAATAGATATTTTGTAAAGTAGTTAGAAATGAAAGGAGACTAGTAATGGGCTCTTAGAGTCGAATGAAAGAGCTCTTCCATGCCTTCTTTAATTGTGAACGATTAAACCGTTTCCATCTCTCGTAATTGGTAGACACGACCGAGTTAATTGACGCGTTTGTCTTCGATGCCACCGCGGCTTTAATGAACGTCGTTGTTCGATGAGATTTCTGACCTCTTCCCTTGCTACCAACCAACGCAAATACTCTTCTAAGTATATGATACGACGTGTGTATGTATTTGGGGCGTTATGTAACTACTACCCCGATCGAATAGAAAAGTTGGCTACATTTCGAGAACGTTTGTATCGATGTACGAGAAGGCAAATAAATGACCCTAAAATCTATATTACCCGTAAAGTCGATTAACATGTACATGTATACACATACAAACATATACACATGTGCGTTACGTATCTCTGCAGGATGTATTTATTTATACAGAACGAAATCGAGTAACGTAGAAAATTGAGATGTTCGATAACATGGTTTATGCCGAATCGAAATACATTCGCCATGTTGAAGAAAGAGATAGGGAAAGAGGGCAAGGGGAGGCGATACATACGCGGGTCAACCGGAAACTGGATCGTAATTTCCGCTCGTGTGAGATATCGTTCGGTTTGCCGAAAGAATTAGGACGTTGGTTTGTCGTGAAAACGAATAAATGCAAAGAGGATTAACGAACGTAACTGCAAAAAACGAACAAAAGTGATAACCAAGCGAACCCACATACGACATTACAGTGTATGTGTGTGTGCGTTTGCGTGTGCGTTGCGTGTGTATCTACGTTTTCTTTATTTACTTTTTTTTTACCCTTTTTTTCTTTTTACCTTATTCAATCTCGAGTCTATAATGAATTTGTTACATCTTCGTGCCGCATAAGGTATTTTGTATTTTTTAATATCTAGTTAATATTAATACCTTTTTCTCCTTTCTTGATTAATATTTGTATACTTATTGAAATAAGTCATTATGTTTATTAATTACTATTTAAAATGTGAGTCATCGATTCTACCGAGGCGAAGAAAATGAATGAAAGATTCGATCGTAGAAAGAATGAAAGAGAAAGAGAGAGAGAAGACGATTTCGTTGGAAAGGAAGAAAGAAAGAGATAGCGATAATAGAAAGCTTATTGACGTTCAGAACGCTTTTACGGCAACTGTAAATCCTCGCCTCGTGCCAGGAAAGGAATCCTTTAGAGTTTATTTGACGACAAATACGATTCTCGTTCGTTCATTCGTTCGTCTCGTATATACGGTAAAAAGATAGAGATAGTGAAAGAGAAAAATATAAAGAGAGAAAAGGAAACAAGGAGTGTTCATTATAAAATCGTTTACATTTGCCAAGATAAAGAGACAAAATAATATAATTTTTTTTATCATTTAACGATCAAATGATCAATTTTCTCTCTACTCAACTTATTTTCACGAAACAGTTACTAACCGTAAAGAAAATGAGAAAAATAATTTATAAAAAAGAAAATAAGACAACGCGATTGTTGATTTTTCCCACGCACGAAAATTGCTTGCTCTCTCTCTCTCTCTTTTGCTTACACAACATTCGATCCAGACATAGAGAAAAAGAAAGAATAAGGAAGAGAGAGAGAGAGAGAGAGAGAGAAAGAGGGAGAGAAATGCAGGAATCCCTTTTCGAACTGGGAGAAAAATGAATAATCTACTATGAAGCTTTGGAAGCTGAATCTGGGCCAACTATGATATCTATCTATCTATCTCTCTTTCTCACTCAGCCAGACAGTCTTTCTACGGTAACATCGTACCGTGGTGGATTCATCAGTTAGAATGCTCCAACGGCAAAAGCATCCCAACGGATTTGGGGAAAGGAGAACCATTTCAATTATCGTTCTTTGATCGGAAATGTCGACGGCAAGGATCATACGTCATATTCGTGATAAATTTCTATCGAACGACTACCATTAACAAAAGAAACGAGAAATAATACAAACAAAAAATCAATTTCACCGATATTCCTATATTGCTTTGTTTTTTTTTTAGATGAGGGGGGGAAAAAACAAAAACAAATTTATAATCGCCCCAGAAACTCGTATATTAAAGCGTATAAATACGTTGAAATTTGTTATTTGTTAAACAAACGAACAAAAAATATCAATATTTATTTGATCTTTTTCCAAGTGTATATTTTTCCTGTCCACTTTGGAGATAAAAAATAAACTTTAAACGAATTAGTAAAATTGATAGCAAAACGTTCGAGAAAACTGATCATTTGCTTCGATTACGACTCGCTAATGGAAGTAAAAGGATACGTTTTGGTAAATACAAGCACTCATGTTCGCTATTAAGCTCGCAAATATCGCTTGACTTTATGAAAACGTTACACGTTTCTATATATATATATATATAAATTATAGTATATGTGTTACATACAGCGACATGTATATAGGATAGATCGATGCACGCGCCGTAATATAATAAAGTCGCGAATTACAAGAAGCGATAGGATAATAGAGGACGAGAAAATGTGATTTTCAAATATACCCGGGTCTACCTATCAAATTAACATGTATATACCCATCTCGAGAATAACAAGCAAATTAAGGTAATTAATGTTAACATTACTCGCAAAAGATAATAACCCGCGGAAATGATTTACAATGCAAAAATGTTGATAATAACTTTTCGATAAAGAATTAACTATTTTTAGTATTTTTTGTAATGAACCTTTTTAAACCACAAGACAGCTAGACGTATTTTATTTTCAAAATGCAAAAAAAAGAAAAAAGAGATGAACAAAATGTTAAATATCTATTCAACCACATATTATAAAACAGAAAGAGGAGAGAATTTGGTTCTTTTTAACAAGCGAAACGGAAACGTTTGTTTTTTCTTTTCATCGGGGAAAGTAGGGAGGAGGGAAAAAAAAAGTAGAAAAAAGAAATGTTTCTCTCGATCGCTTGTAGAATACTGAAACGCGTGAACTAGAGGAACGCTCGGTGAGTTAAAGCTATAAAAGTTCCATCAACCGAAGCTACCTCGTGCTTTGTCTACGTTCTTGCACACCCTTTAATTTTGCCTCGGACAAAATGGAGCAGCCCAAACGAACGCTAGGAAAGACCCCTATTATTCTCAACAAATTGGCAGGAATACATATACGACATACAAAGGGTAGTACTCTCAAATGACCTCGTATTAATACACGAACAATGATTATACGGCATCTGATAATTATGGAGTTAATATAAAACTTATGGGCACAAACTTCCCACCTACTATTTCCTTCTTCTCTATTCAAAGAAACATTAAATAACAGCGTGATTAAAATGCACGCGTTAGATATACCAACAATTGTTTCTCTTATCGTGTATTTTGTCACGCGAAATGATAATAGAAAAAAAAAAAAGAAAAAAAAGAAAAAGGAAAGAATCGGAATAGCAGCAACTCTTAAATCGTAAATACGACAGACTGAAGAAAGATTTGGAATGGTAACGAGCCGGAGAGAAAGGACGTTTAACCATTTTAATAGAAGAACACGGAAATGTGCGTTAAGTCGAGGAACGAAGAGTAAACAGTGAGGAACGTTAACGTTTATGCAGAATGCACGGCCGCACGCGACACACGGCATAAATTGTTATCGCCATACGTGGCGGAGGATAAATCGTTAATACGTCGTGTACGTGGCGCGCATCGCGAAGTAGAACAACGTGAATCGTTGCTCCGCTTGGGAACACACACTCTATCTATCTCCCTCTCCTACCCCCCCCCTCAGCCCACCCTTTACTCTCTGGCTCTGTCTCGCGCGCGCACGTTCCGTGTGTCTGTGCTAAAACGAAGGGAGATGGGGTGGGAATTGGCTAGAACACCACCCTTGCAGCACAGGGGTCAAAGGTCGAACGGACATCCGTTTCACTAACACATACAGGCGAACGCAAGCAGCAGACACAGGGACTCCGCCGCCGACAGAGAAACGCGCACACACGTAAAGCGCAGATATTCGCGTATACGTATAGGAGGTAGATCGAATTTTGGTCGTGGTCGTGGTCGTTCGAAACTCGACCGCGTTTTCTAACTCACCCTCCCTCTGTTTCCTCCCTCTGTTTCCTCCCTCTGTTTCCTCCCTCTGTTTCCTCCCTCCCCCCTTAAAGCTCACTTTTTTCCTCGAGCTTTCCGAGCTTGCCAAACCCGCTCGAAAGGGTCGTATATTTTCAAAATACCGACGTAAAAAAAAAGTCCTCGATATATATTCGAGATCGAGGCTGGCCGCGGACGCGTTTTAATATCGTTCCCTCTCTCTCTTCGTTGCTTTTTTTTTATTTCCTTTTTTACTTTATCTATATACAACGACCTTAATTTTATGAATACAACGCGAAAGAAATTACGAGTATATCGCTCGTCGACTTATTAAGAAGCAGTACCATTATCGGAAAGTCAAAGAGAAAGGGGGAGAAAGAGAGAGAGAGAGCGAGAGAGAGAGAAGAAAAAAATAAGCGAAGCGACTATCGTCGTCGGAGCAAATATGTGCCCGAGCGAAAAGAGTTGATAATTAAACGGGAGAGCTTTTAATTTCCGCGAGCGATGCTATGCGATGCGATACGATGCCAACGACATGCTCGATAAGCTTAAACCGAGTAGTATCCTAACGTTGTATTTATGCGCGCCATTACGAACTCGAGTGAAAGCCCAATTAGAGTAATCGGCCCTTTAGATCGAAAGGTTGCTTTGTAAGCTCTTTCTATCTATCTATCCATCTCTCTCTCTCTCTCTCTCCCTCTCCCTCTCTCTTTTTTACTCTATAAAATACTAATGTACCAATACAGATTTACATTTGAAACAATAAGCAAGAAGATATCATTTTCCAACGATATTCAATGATATACTTGCTCAAACGAGAATTGGTAGATAATCTCTATTCTTCTTTCCTATTCGTGGCAAATCTTTTTCGAAGCTACCAATGTTTATTGCCCATTATTATTATTATTATTATTATTATCATCATCGTAGAGTTAGCTTTTCGTTCGATTCATACGTAGCAAAGAATGTTTTGGTCGAATTGAATTATCTTAAGGGTGGGTTGGGGGGAGGGGATGAAATGGTCGATTCCACTTTTCTCGTGGGGTAAAAAGAGATAGAGACAATATCTTTTGGGTACTTGGGGAATGTCTCGTTCGAGAAAGTTGGTCGCACAGAGGGGAATGGTAATTTGATAGCACGGCTTAAAAGTTTTACAGGCCATCCTAACCAGCGTTCCATGACGACGACGACGACGACGACGACGACGACGACGACGACGACGAAGACGACGGCGACGACGACGGCAACGACGATGACGACGACGACGACAATGGGTAAAAAGAGTGACGAGAGGGTGGGTACCCTCTAATAGTAGTAGCAGCACCACGTTGAGTTATCCTACATTCACATTTAAAACGTCCGACCGTCTCGACCTCGTTTTCGCGACATTTTCATGTCGCCCGAATGCATCGTCGTCCTTCTAACGTTCTATAAACTTTATACGCGAATATGTGTGAAATTAAACCACATTTTAACAAAGACTATGTGCGATTTTTCATATTATTTTTATCTACTTTCTTTCATATTATTTCATTAAATTCAATTATTTATTTAATTCTTTTTTTTAAATATAATATCAAAAATATAACTATGGGGAATTATAAAAAACGAGCTTATCAATTCAATGTAATAAGCGAGAAAGGTCGATAATTATATTTTATTAACGTTTGAAAGAATTTTCACAATTTCTATTCTTACTTTCTTTCGAAAAAAAAAAAGAATATTGGTAATACTCGAGACGAAGAACTCGATTAATCCAAAAAGAGAGTTGAAAAATGTGTTTCAACCTCCGGTAAGGTAATATTTTTCGTATTAAAAAAAAAAAGAAGAAAAAAAATAGAAGCTTCTATATTTACGCTATAAGCTTATGCATTTATGAATGATTTTAAAATGACATAACTTTATAAGGGTTTAAAGATGGCGGTCTGAGTAAAAACGAGTTTCACGAAATCGACTTTAAATTCAATGTTTCGAAGTTCATTCCACCCCACGCAGGCACGGTCTTCTACGTGTTTCTTTTCCTTCTTCCCTCGGTTTCATCCCCTTTCGTCTTCTTCGAGCAAAACCCTCTCTCTATCTCTCTATCTTTCTATCTCCCTCTCTCTTTCTCTTTTTCTTTCCTTTCTGTTTCCACTTGGCGGCGCGGAAGACGATCCGCGTCTGAATGAAAAGCGGTCGTCGGTTTAATGCCGTGCTGGTTAGACGTTCGAAAAGGGAAGAAGGAAACGCGCGATCGAGTTCCATCCAAGTAAAACGACCTCCCCCCCTCTCCAAACCCCTGCAGCCCTTCGCAACCTACCCACCCTTTCGTCGTTTTGCTTACGCGGCTTCGAAAGACGCGTCTCTCGCTAGTATTCCTATCTATCACATTTTATATTCATTTTCTTATTGTTAGTTTGAAAAAGAACGAGAAATAAAATAAGATAAGGACCGGAGGAGAAAGAGATGATTTTCTTTTGAATTTAGGTCAAACTAATATCTTTTCGTTGTCTATTTGCACGTATTTCTACTTACACAGAGACAGAGGTAATTGGGCCAAACTAATTTCTGTCAGAGTATATGCTTCGAAAACTATATTTTGTTTGTTCTTATAGAAATCGTTTTGGATGAATGTAATATAATAATATAGCGAAATTTATCATCCTAAATTATTCCAAAATTATATTAAATGGACAAATACAGTTTTGAATATTATCCTAACGCAGTGTGAAAAAAAAGAACGGATAAAAAAGATGATATATCTTTTAAAGAATAAAAACTTGACGCTTTTGGCCTGACATGATTCATGGAAATGATTAGTAAAAAAAAAAAAGGGGAAAAAAAAGAAGAAAAGACATCGTCTTCCGAAGGAAATTAGCTCGGGAATAATCTCAATTCCAAAGGTTCCATTGTCGGGAAAAGGAGGAAGACAGGCGTCCTTCCTTTTGTCACTCATCCATTCGAATGACTTCTTCGCGAAGCTCTTTGCAAGGATCGAAGAAACGACGTAATGTGCCGATTACTCCGGCACGAGAATCGAGAATGGAAATCTATCAATTTAGTCTAATTATTGAATCTTCTTTTGATCGTTCTATCGATACGCCATCGACCTTATTATCTTTCAAAAGAAGCGAAAAAAGAAACTGAATAATGAGAGACGATAAGAAAACCTTATTTTCCTTCTGAAACGTTATGAATGTTTAATATCTAATATTCAAATCTAAATATTAATATCGAAATTTTGATTATTGAAATCTGATTACTGAAATCTGAACCTGATATTAGAATATGGTATTGAACATGGACACATTATAAACATTGCATTCGATAATTGGACATTTGAATATTAGTGACAATTAAACAGCAACGTTTATTAAACAATTGTGCATTAAAATAAAAAAAAACATGAAATTGCAAACTAAAACAACTAAAAGTAAAAATAATAACAATCTGATAGTAGTATTACGAAAAGCGAATATGCGTATAATGCAAAGTATATTTCTTAAAGATCTGCTACATTTTATAGGAAGGATTTTATAGGATAGATGAGATCAACGGCGTTGGTTGCGGTGATAGCGGATGAGATGCTAGGAAGAAAACGTTCTTAAAGCTGTAGAGAGACAGACAAGCTCGCGAGGCAATAAGTTTCATAAATACGCTTCCTTGGCTTTATTTCTCGTAAATCGAATGAAAGATTAGATGAGTACGGGACGTCACGTAAAAGTGTCGTTACGAAAACGAATACAAACTAGAAGATAGCAATCGCTGTTGATCTTTTCGTTTACTCTACGCCATTCGCCTGACATTTAAATAATCTTGACAAGAATGATATACGCGCTAAGGGAAAGAGATTCGTCATAAATTTTCTCTTCGTTATTACATATTAATCTCGAATCAAATGATTGCATTGTTATCAAATAGTACGTAAAAGAAAAAAAAAAAAAAAAGATACAAATTCGATAATAAATCTTTAAACCTTTACAGCTAAATCCAAACGTGGACATTCGAAATTCCGAACTTTACCTTGAAATTTGGAATATAGATATTCGAACATTGAAATATGAACCGAATCGTCGAGCTAACTGTCAGAAAACAGCATTTAGCGCGATGCGATTTGACGATGGTGATCCCCTTTAACGAGCTTCCGATAAAAGAAGGAAATTCGCGTCAGGAATGGAAATGTTTGGTAATCTAGGATCTCCGCCTGCCTGCCTGCCTGCCTGCCTGCCTGCCTATCCACCACCTTTTTCTTTTTTTCTTTTCTTCTCACACTGGAATCCCGTTGGTTTCTATCGCTAGAGCGAATATTCCGTACTGAAAAAAGAAAAAAGACAAGGGGAAAAAAAAAAAGACAAAAATCGAAACGATTTCGCTCATTCTATTTTTTCCTCTGCGAAAGAGAGAGAGAGAGAGAGAGAGACGCGTCTCTTCAAAAGAGGAAAACTCGATAAACTTTAAGGTACGCTTGGAAAAGCTTCGGAAAATAAATTCTCGATAGTATGGCAATAGCAAGGACGTGCTATTCTCGTCGTAACTCAACCGGTTCGACGATACAATAAATAAACGACAAGCACAAAAAAAAAAGGAAAAGAGGTAATCGTCGGAGAAGCATTGAGGGAAAAGTCGATGACAGCTTAGATTCGTATCTCCCTCTCCCTCTACCTCCTCCTCCCCCCCACCTCTCACTCTCTCCCGTAGTGAATATTCCTAGACACGTAAAACCACGAAAGAGATAGATAGATAGATAGATAGATAGAGATAGGGCCAAGAAGGAAGAGAGAGAGAGAGAGAGAGAGAGAGAGATATAGATAGATAGAAAGAAACGTCTCGTCCTGACGTAAGAGAAGCGGCACGACGTTAGTACGTTGCTCGAGTCTGTACTGCGGATAAACCAGCCCCTATTTCGTCCACCCTATTTCACCCCTTCTACTGTACTTCCCTGACGGCACCAACAAGCCTCTTCTTCCTCAACCTTCCGCCATGTACTAGGTGTTCCAAAATAGATAACTTTATTCGTTTGATTATACACTTGATAATTGTTGGAACATCGTTTTGTATTCTTGAGTCTACTTGAAATTATTCGAAGAACAAAATATACTTTCTTCCTTTGAATGATCTGTAAGGACGTAAAAAAAAAGAAAAAAGAAATAAACGTTTGAAAGAGATGAAATGAATAAATTGGAGAACACCCTATAGATATACACACAAGTCACATTTCCGCTCGTCGTATACCGTCAGAGCCTACACCAGCACAAAAGCTCAGAACGTTCTCTCGTCCGTGAGGAAGTACGACAGTGAACTTTATTATGCACGTCGAAGCGGCACCGACAGGGCCTGTCACGCGAGTTGGGACAGGCATAGGACGACACGCGAGCGAGCCTATTTCAATGGTAATAAGCTACGGTGATGGCCGGATGATCAGCGAGTATGCTAAATATCTATATATGCGTTAGGACAAAAGCATCGTCTGTATACATATATATATATATATACAAAGATACACACAGATATATCTCGAGAATATTTTCCAAATTTATTTCAATATTCATCTTTATTCGTTTCCCTAGATTACTTTACACTTTCAATATTTTACATTTTAACATGCAATTGTTAAATATACTTGCCCGATATCGATCATCGTGCGGACCTTTTAAATATTCAACTTCATTTGCCTACTAAATTAGTTTGTAGTTTAACTATAGTTTCAGACTCCCCCTCTCTGCCCTTCGCTCTCTCTTTCTCTCTCTCTCTCTCTCTCTCTCTCTTTCTCTTTATATATATATATATATATACTTTTCCTTCACATTTAATCGCCTTACGCACTTCTTTTAATAACTTATTTTAATCAGGTCTGCATTACAAACTAAAAACTGGATTCGGATATCCGTATGTAGATTACAGTGTTGAGATTTCAGATTGTAACATTTAGATTGGAATTTAATACGAACAAATACTGATGACTTCATTGACGTATCTCAAAAATGGATACTAGATCGATTCACTTTGAATTATTTTGAACAGGATCGCTCGGTAGCAGCACGTATGGTGTATATACTATCGGTTCATGTCAGTAGTATAACAAATTCTCTGTCTGTCTCCCTCTCTCTCTCTCTCTCAGTTTATTCGCAAGTCCCTCCGCAAGCGTTTAGTCGCTTAGTCAGAGGTCCCAGGCGTCGCGACGCCACGCGATAGAGACGTGCCAATCAATTAGCGACGATGCTGTAGGTCGTAGCTTCGATGATGCATCGGAAACGCCATCGGAAACGCCATCGACAACGACGACGTCGTGTTCGTTCAGGGCCAATGGGACTACTACCGAAATGCCAAGCTTGCATTCTAAACAGATGCTGCTAATCCTATCTCGCATGTCCATCTTCAATTCTCCCTGCATTTCCCATTTATCTCTTCTATTTCTATTCGAAATGTTCACTTTATTTAATGTATCCCATTTAAATTGGAAAATTAAAAAGAGATACAACGCTGCAAATATATATATATATATATATAGTATGTTTTTTGTTTTGTTTTAATTGCGTTTTCAGTCTTGTATGTAATAATTTTTGACTCGATAGATGCGATAAAATTGAATTTCTCATGAAATATATTGATCATTTTGTACGATCAATCTAATTAACGTATTTCATTCTTTTCATAGTTAATTATAAGTTGAACCGTTAGATACAAAATAAATTTCATTTTCGCATCGTTCGTTGTTCCTGTCGGCTTTTATCCGAAATCGAAAATTATCGATGAAAATATGTAAAGTTGTTCGCGCAGAGTTACGCGCGCACACTTACGCGCGCACACTTACGCGCGCGTTCATCGGTTCAATGAAAATCGATGAATAACACCAAGAGAACGGACGAAAACGCATTATCGTCGCTAGAAAGTTGCGAACCCAGGAGCGAGAAGTTCGCTCCATTAACGGAATAATCCACTTGCCCGATTATAGCAATAATTACGGGGGCAATATCAATTTACTTATTAAGACTCTGTTCCGTCCGTTGAAGAAAAGAGAAGTCAAAGTTGAGCGATAAACGTCCCTGCGGTTCATAATCGACTGCACCGCAAAAAATTCCCACAGAAATTTGAAACTGCTATCATAATAAGACACCCTCCTACCTAGCTATTTAAATATTTTCACTTTGAAATCAATTTCTATCGAAATAAATGTTTTATTATAACAAAGAGAGAAAGAATAGCGAAGGTAGGCGAAGTGAAAGAGAATATTCTTCGCGAAGGAAAGTAATTTTATCCTAGATACCAAAACATCTCAAAATTCCCCGCTTGATCCAAGAGACGTCATTTGATTTTGAAAAAGTGTCAGAATATTTCTATGACTCCGCCGACTTATTCGAAGGTAGATAACGTTGCGACGACCTATTTATACATCACGTCAGAGCCACCATTTTCCCTTTATTGCCGTCACCTCGGCTAACTTTTATCATCGATGGATCGTCAAAAGTTATCCGAGGAAATGTTCTCTTCCCTTATTTTTTTCCCCCTTCTTCACTCCTTTCCTTTCAAACCATCCATGAGCATGCCTCCTCCGTCAGTCGGAAAACTACGAAAACCAACTCGGTGCCAACCTGGCGAAGTTGAAAAATATGAGCAAACGTGTCTGCTTCGATGGAATCCAATATCAAACTGGGAGAAAAAACAAGTAAGGTGATAGGAAAGGAGAAGAAATGTGAAAACTGAAATTTTGCAACTCGTAGATCAACTAACGAATACACGCACCTAGATAAAATACATATATTCGAATTTACATTTGAGAGATCTTAGATATCAGTGGAGAAAGAGATAAATAGATAGATATATGAATACACAGAAAGAGAAAGAGAACAGGGTGACTTATTATCGAGCGAAAGAACAATTCCAACACGGTTTCCATGGTACGTGAGGAGAACTCTCTACGACAATAACGAGCGTTACTTATACTCACGTTCCTGTGTAATCGCTTCTCCCCGAGCAACTTTCCTCGCGCGATAGGGAGAGATCTTGATAATTAGCACCCACCTACTACTATCTGCGAGCGCGTACTCCTTTCCCCCTCACTCCCCGTTGCCCTTTCTCTTTCCCTCTTCGTCTCGCCAAAATTAACCGAGAGTCACATACATGCTAAGTTTTCCGTGTACGCGACTCTCCTCTCATCTCTAAAGTATACCAACGGCACACTAACATAAGAACTAGAATAAGTGAGGTTGGAAACGAGGCTACCTACCTCTATCCTAGCTGAAACTTTAATTAGGACAAGATTTTCAGCTGACGAATCGGGACGGATAACTTCGAATGAGTAGTTAATAGACGAACTTTATTTTTACTTCTTTTTCTTCTTATTCGATAAGATTTATTCTGTGTTCTGGATAATTAGGATACTTTAAAAAGATTCATCTCTTTTTCTCTGTTATATATAGAAATGGAAATAAAATAAATAGATAATATACGTAAATAAGGGATTAAATGTTCGTTGAATCAGAAACGTATGTACAGTGTTTAATAATTTCGATAGAAGAGGTGTTAGGAGAAATAACTTTTCTCATAATATACTAATGGTACGAAGTGATTAGTCGTGTAGCAAGTTGCGACGAGAAGTTACGTCGATCCCTATCAGTTTGGTTACTTTGTCTGATGTGAGTTGGTATCGATGCTGTGTGTACGTATCCTATTCGAAATAAACCGAGCAAGTTTCGAAATGCGTCCTCCCAACTTCTCTCTCCCCTACGTAATTTGCGATAACGCATCTCACAGTCTATCTAAATATCTGACTTTCACGGCTATTATCTTCGACAACAAATGTATACCTGTGTCACGGATAAACATCTACCAAGTAGCTAACCTTTAGCTAACCTTTGACGAATACAATGCATAAAGATGCATCGAAGTATCAAAACTATGTTTAACCCAATTCGATGACGATTCTTTTTACCGAATTCATCAAAACAATTGGATATCTGTAAAGAAGAATGACTGGAAAACAACAATTAGGGAAGAGACATTCTCCGATGAAACGAGGGGAAAATAAAAGGGGAACGGCACGACGAGCACCAACACGAAAGAGAAGAGAGAATTAATTTGATCAATGGCAGCATCGGTGTCGTAATCGCAACGGAACTAAACGACGACAATACCATTTGTTCGGAAAGGTAATAAACGTGGTTTTCATCCGTGAGATGTTATTGTTCTTCCACCGATGTAGTCTCGAAAGTTCACACTCGAGTACCTCGAGAATAAGCTTCGCGTCTTTTCACGTGTATATACCTATATATACGTGTATATAAATAAAGACGCGTGTAGATAACGCGGTACATTCATAAAGATGATTTACGATCTTCTCTGATCTTGAGACGTCACTTACACTTGCATTCCAAAGGAAAATCTGTTGCCTATTAAATTGGCAACTTCAGAGAAAGCCGGTTAAAAGTTGTTACGATTTCAGTTTCTCGCAGTTGCCTTGCCTTGTCTTGCAAAGAGAACTTTTTATTTTTATTTTTATACCTTTTCTTCGTTGTTCTCGGCGCAACTACTTCCATGCTTTTCTCTCGTAGCAACCAATCGCAATACTGAAATAGAAAGAGAGCTTCACTTCTGTTTCGTCCGATTTTACTTGTTTGCCTTTCCACCTCGACGATTTGGATTTCCCTCGGCGAGGAAAAGTTTAATGGGTTATGGGAAAACGACGTTCGCTTTCTTCCGAGCTTGAAAGACAACGTCTTTTCTTTTCTATTCCTTCCTCGACTTTATACTAAAAAATACAACGGACCTGTTTAATTACTAAATATGGTTCTTTCTTTTCATGAATATCTTATTTTTTCCAATAAACTCTTTCAACTTTTATTCGCCTAATCAAAACCACCCTATCTAAAAATAAAAAACTAAAAAATAATGATTTTATGATCCTCGCAGTTATCGTTTGACCTACATTACTTAGACTAATAAAAAACTATCTAATAAAAATTCTATAACGTCTTCCTCTTTTGAAACAATAAAATTCATAACATTTTTATCGAGAAGGACTGGCGAATATGCCACGATATTTTGGGATGACTAAAAAATGAAACAAAAATCAAATCAAATCAAATAATTCGCTTGGATTGGGACAGAATGAAAATAAATCCTATGGTATTATACATAGAGTATGAATGAGTAAAAGAGAGAGAGAGAGAGAGAGAGAGAGAGAGAAACAGGAAATACATAGGGCAAGTGAGATTATGGATCGCAATCCGACGATGGTTAGTCCATAGGTCTCTTGCAAGTTGAATACCTCGGTAAACCAGACTCACAATCAGCGAGCGAAGGCATCCGAAGCAAACCACTGTAGGAAAGCGGAATACCGAATACTACCGGTACTACTACCTGCTGTTGCTCACCATCCATGACCTGTCCTTATATCCGGTTCCTTTGACGCGAATATAATACGAACAAGCTCCCTCTTATTCAACCGTAGCGAAACACCTGCCTTAATACGAGACCGAATCCCTCTCCCTCCCTTTGCCTCGCTGTTGCATGCTTGCTTATTGCTTGTTCCATAGAAGGGTAACACACGAAAGGGGTGATGAAGCGAGTCAGCAGTAGAATAGCAAACAATAAGCCGAACGAACACCCTCTCGCTCCTATTCGACTTTCTTTGCTCGATCGATAACGAATTAAACGCAACGATCAATTCCTTTTCTTTACTTACATATTCTTATTTTATTCTTATTTTATTCTTATTCTATTCTTATTCTATTCTTATTCTATTCTTATTCTTCTCGTCATTCTCGTTGGAAGAAGTGAAATTAGTTGAACGTAGGTAAGTAGTTAGATATCAAGCTAGCTACCTTCCTACCAATCAACCTACCAATCAACCTACCAACCTACCTACCTACCTACCTACCTACCTACCTACCTACCTACCTACCTACCTACCTACCTACCTACCTTTCTACCTACCTCCTAGTCTCCTCCTCGAGCACGACTCAGCGAATTTTAATAAAAAGGAGAACTCTCGACTTTTGTTCGAATTTCAATTCGCGATTATGCTAGAATAATCCTTTCCTTACTCTCTTTTCTTTACGAGACTTCCAAAAGATATCTCTTGGGTAAAACTGCGAAAAGATACGCGAGAAAATTCTAAGGAATAAGAAAACAAGCACACATTTTTCCAAGTTTTTCGTTTAAAACTTACTTCTGACTCACGTATTTTATATATATATATTATTATTATTTTTTTCTTTTTCTTTTTCTTTAACTCATCGGTATAATTATTCTCAAAAAATGAAAAAGCAAGAAAACGAAGGAGGAAATTTATTTCGTTGGTTTATCAACGAGAGAGATGTACTTGCTGTTTATGAAAAAGAAAGGAAAAAAGGTAAAAAAAAAAGAAAAAAGTGAAGAGAGAAAGAATAACGTTATCTTTTAATATTTCTTGCTCTTTTTTCAAAATGATCCAATAAAAAGAAAAATAAGAGAAAAGAGAGAAGAGAGAAAAAAGAGAAAAACATAAAGAGAATTCGGTAAAATCCAGAAGCGAGTTTCCTCGTTGCGGTAACGCTAATTGCGTGCGATCGTCCGATCGGCTAGGATGACCCAATGAAATCATTCGAATGGATAACAAAAGCTCGATCACTTTGAGGATCGTACCATTGTCCCGTGCAGCGTGAAATTCACGTTTCACGGATGGATGGGGAAAAATTGCACTCGCTCGAGCTAGAACTGGAACGACGAGCTCTATGTGCACACGATCGGAGGTAGAAAAGAGTGAGAAATAAGGGGAGGGAAGGGGGGAGGGGAAGGGGTGGGAGGTAAATCTATATCTACCTGTGTCTGCTTTTCTGCTCTCCTAGAAGAGGAAAAGAGAATTCGAAACGAAGCAAGTTGGCTGGACAAACAACGTTCTCCAAAGATCTCCGATATAACGCGTCAAAGCTTGCTTCGTTATCGAATCTACGATGATGAAAACTCCTCTTTAAAAGGAGCCACGAAAAGTGTTGTCGACGAACTAACCAATACCGCTCTTTTCTTTATGATTGCTTCTCAAATCTGTTAACACTTTTTTCTTCTTCTTCTTTCTTTTTATTCTCATCATCTATTTTTCCCGTATTTTGTTTTAAATACAATCAAGTTTAGTTATGGAAAGCAAAAACAATACGAAACATTGTCAATTGAACAGCAATGTTTGATCAATCATAAGATTTATTAGTAACAAAATAAGCTATAATTTCTTCAAATATGAAATACTGAAAATTTCAGTATTATTTACTGATCGTACCAATACAAAATGAAAGTCAAAGATCATTTTCTCCTATTAGAAATTCCAAGTATAATATTCATGCAGTAACTCTTTCAAGTTCTCAACTATTTCAAATTTAATATCAATACTTTGTGCAATAATGTATATATATATATATATATATATATATATATATCCAAATATATTATTCGTGTATTTATCAAAGGTACATTTTATCAGTGAATTAATAATCAAACTGGAAGCTTTATAAAGCGTTATACTCGTATCTATCGTATAATGAAAAAAATAAAAAAAAGGGAAAGAGAGAGCGAAAGAGGGATAGGCAATTTGTTGGGTTTATGCGTTAGTGGAAAACACAGAAAGAGAGAGAAAGAGAAAGAGAGAGAGGGAGAGGGAGAGGGACATTTACATGAATGTACAGATCACACGCATATGCCGGCGAATAAATTTCGAGTTAGCCGAATACCAACGATAGAATAAATCCAACTGGCAAAGGGTTAAAAACCGTTTAACGCGACGCAAGGAGAGAAATTATTGTATGTACATAGATAGACACACGCATGAATATTACACATGCAAAATTGAGAATGAAAAACACGTTTATTATCTTCAGTCGCGCGAATAGCAATGATTCGACGAGCAAGTCCAAGAGCATCGTCGTAAACGGATATTACGTCATAGAGCTGCCTTTTGGCTGCCACCAACGCTTAATGTTGTCCTTTTCCTGCCACTCAATGTCCACGATCTTCTCTCTCTCTCTCTCTCTCTCTCTCTCTCTCTCTCTCTCTCTCTCTCTCTCCCTCTCTCTCCCTCTCCCTTGCTTCAAATAGAGTTACGGATCGTTGCATTCGTAACTTCCACGAAAATTTAATCGTCCTTTCCTGACTGCCCAACCCTTATCAAGTATATACACCTAGGAAGTCCTCTGATTAACTAGTTTCACTTTTCACCTCGCCCGCAACCCTCCATGAAAGATTATATATAGGTATATTATATATTTAAATGATATATGTACTTTTTTAGACGTATTCTTTACCTATAAACGCGTATTAAATTGATATCGACATTGTTGACAACTTTTGTTAGGATTCCAAAATCGATTTCTATTAAAAAAGAAAAAAAAAACTAGTTATTACCTTCCGTATCTTTATAACGACTTCTACAAAAAGTTTAAGTTCCTCGTATGGAAATACAAACAATACCACAGTGCTGTTTCAGGCTTTTTTGCGAAATTTTTTCGCTTTATGCACTTCTTCTGTTTAGTCTTGATTTGTCACGGGAGAAAATCGCAGTTTAATGTTGTTAATTTGTGGAAACTGTATACTTACACTGAAAAGGTTAATTTGTTGCTAATACTTGGCGAATGAAAAAGGAATGCACGTGAATCGGCAAATCTGTAGGCTGCAAAGTATCTAGAGTGGCACCTGTATAAAGCGAACTGTTTGTGTTTTGCTTAAGTAACAATAAATTACACACATTAGTAAGTTGTTTGTTTTTAAAAGCACTTGTGCCCTTTGTTCGCCGTCGACAAGTAAAATAATCTTTTGTTGAAATTTTCATTTCTTTGCTTTCAATATCATCCAAAGGTCATAGTATTCTATATCGTTGAATTCATATTTATATGGGCTATAATACTGCAAAGTCAAAAATACTAAGTGCCATTAAAAAAAATAAAGGCAGCCTTGAAAAACAATAAAAAGAAAAATTTGTTTGAACTTTTTTCTATTGCAATGTATAGTCAATCAAAAACAGATGAACTTTTGTTTAAAGTATTTTTTTTGTCAGGTTATCGCAAAGTGCTTGAAAAATCGTGACTAGAGTTATGTGGGACACCCTGTATATATCTCATTCACATTTAGATTTTCAATGAAATCATATTCTCTTCACAATTCCATGAACGCAATGACGATAACTATAGAAAAAGCAAAGACAGGATTACCAATAATTTCACTTTTTAATAGACCTCGACGTCAAACCAAACACAAATAACACCGTTCATCCATTTCTCTCTTTACTCGACACTTTGGAAATTCGTTTCATCATCGAACGCGTATCGGATAATTAAATAAAATTAATTCCGTTGTGTAACACACTCAACCCCGAACTCTTCCAGCTCATTCGCTGACCACCCCACCGTCCGCTCTTCCTCCTCCTCCTCCACCCCTATATGAATAAATGCGAATCGATGGATGATCATCCTTTCAATCAACGCGTCATTGTTTGCTTTTATGATCAATCCCAATACCGGACAACAACGACGATGACGATAGAAAGGACGATATTCATTTTGTTTTTCAATATAACTATAAATTCTCATCGAAATATATGAACCTGATAGAAGCGAAGTCAATATCGTAACAGACTAAAAGTTGCCAAATTTAACCGACGATCCTACTTACTCTAATCGTTTTCATTAAAACGGTAGCGACATAGTAACAACGATTTCGATTTATGTTAAATAACCGAGATATAATAAACAACGGGAAGTATTTGAAGTTGGTCGTTCGTTTAAAACGTCATTCTCTCAATCTCTAATTGTATCCAAATATTTCAGCATTTTCTACTCTCTCTCTCTCTCTCTCTCTCTCTCTCTCTCTCTCTCTCTCTCTCTCTCTCTCTCTCTCTCTCTCTCTCTCTCTCTCTCGCTCTCTCTCTCTGCATAACAATTTATTATTTTTATTTCTCCTGCTCACTTTTTCCTTTTTTCCCAACCCGGAGTAAAAACATTGGGCCGATATAATCCTTTTAAATGACAATAAAAATCAATTAACTCGTTCAATTCTTTCTCTTTGTTGCTAACAGAAAGCTGCAGTAATAATAATAACGTTAATGAAAATATTTTCCTTTAAATCGAGCCATTTGCGTGACAAGCGTAATTTCAATATATTACAATATATAGGAAAAAAAATATAAATTTTCAATGACTTCATCGGAATACAAAGATTTTTCATCGAATTAGAATCCAACGTATTGCGTCGTTACGTTTTGCGGATTATTAAATATAATACCATATTTTTATTATTAAAATTTAATGAAATTTCTATGGCAGGATTAATCTCTCTCTCGAACCAGAAAGTTTCCTGGCAAACAAAAAGGCATTAAAACAAAAAAAAAAGAAAAACGGGTAAACAAAGTGAATGAAAGAAGATGGCGTAAGAGATGCAACGAAGATGCAACGAAGATGCAAGGAGGATGCAACGAGGATGCAACGTAGCTTACTTTAGTAAAGTACGAAAGGCAAATACCTTAAAAGCGATATTAGCAGGTACGTTATTATTAGTGGCGGTAACCGCGAGCTGCCGCGGCGTTTAATGTAATTTTCCCGTCACTCAAAGCTTCGCGGTTAAAACATCGTCGTTAGTACGCCGGTAATAATGCCGAAATTAATATCATCACTGTAGTAGTAGTAGTAGTAGGTACTAAGCCCTACCCCCTCCCTTCGTTCCTTCCAATCCCCTTTTCCTTCTGGCCCCAACCTACCCTACCCCTTTTCCCTTCCCCTTCCGACACACTGCCCTCATCGCCGTTAATTATTATTACCGTGGACATTTAAATGGCTCGTACAACTAAGCGAGATTGTTATGAATCACCATTTGAAGGTAGAATTAACGAGGACGAATTTGAGAAGTCGTTCCAAACGTTCTTATCTTACGTATTAATTTCTTCTAATTATTCGACGTCGATGTCGAAAGTTAGTTACGGGATGAGTCACCTAACGTTTATACCTAACATATCTTTCCCTCTGTTTTTGAAGATACCATTTGGAATTAGTTCGGAATATGTTAGAAATTATGTTTATCGCCAAGAACGTCTGTCCTAAACTACTTTTTTATTATTTTTCCAGAGTCAACTAGTTTGCATATACGTTAGAATTCGAATCTTTAATCGTAGTAATGAAAATATATTAATCCATTTAAAGAAACGACTTTAACATTGAGAAAGTGAGATATGCGAGCTCGAAAGAGGACGTTTTATTTTTAGAAATTTCTTCCTCCGACGGTTTTTGAAAGATATCTTGGGTGGGAACGTAACGTGACTCAACAACTGTATTACTATCAGTGTTATTATTATAACGGATAAATTCTTGGTAACGTTTAAACTTTGTTTACAAAAGTGATGACGCGTTTGGACGATTACGATTCCAGTGATTCATCGTAGAATTTTCTTTCTCTCTCTCCGACCATCTTTCTATTTGACTATCCGTCCGTCCGTCCATCTACCTCTCTCTTTCTCTCATTTTGTCTCGTTCACGTGCAGGTAGCTTTGATAAGGGCACACTGGTTAACCGCGATGCAATCTGGACGGTAATGAGAGCTGTTCATTATGTGATCCCATAATTAAATTAAATGTGTTACCTAGCAGCCCTCGTCTCTGCATGCGTACTGGTGGCTCTTTTCGCGGTGGTAAAACCAACGATAATTTGCACCTGCATACGAATTCTACGTGTGTGTGTGTGTGTGCGCGCGCGCTCGCGATATTTGTGTGTTGTTATTCCTACTAATTGTAAAACTGATCCCACCCACGCACGATCGCGTGTTTTCTCCTGTTCGCATACAACACAAACCTATGTCCTTTTATACCTCGTGCATGTGTGATCGATTTATGCATATACGCCACGTGCCATTTGATTTTTCTCTCCTTTCATTAACATTGACGAGCGTAACTTTATTACCTCAGATAATAATTAATGAATAACGCCGTAATGTTAATAATTTTTCATATTCGATATAAAGAGCAATCAATAAGAAATAATATTTTTACGTAAAAATTCGTTCGTAAAAATTGCAACTGTTCCGTACCGCCGCACATAATTAATCAAACGAATTCGTTGATAAAATACGAGAACAACAACAATTGACAGAATCGAATTTCTTATTAGAGGTTTTTGTCCAACGAATCGACCCATAAGATTGCAACCATGAACACAACAGCCACCGTAGATATAGGAAACTATAAAAAAAAAGTTCAACTTAATCTTCCAACCGAAGGATAATCAATCCTCGAAGCATTTTCTTTGGACTACCGAAGTAAACTTTCTCCAAGTAGAAACGATCAGTAGTTACAAGGGCGGCACGCAATAAGCGTTACGGCCACCCATTAAACTTATCGCCATGACAGTGTCGGACAAAAACATGGCGGACCGTCGTTTACAACAATGAGAATTTATCTTCGAGAAAGAGAGAAAACCAGAACAGACCGACGAACAGAAGGAGAGAGAGAGAGAGAGACAGAGAGAGAGAATAAAGAAAGATAAAGAGAGAAGCTTAGGTACGAACTAAACCATCTTATCTAGTCCAATGTAATGAGTATACTCGCAAAATAATACGTTCGTTAGAGAAAGTCTAACACGTTTGTACTATTTCAGTGTACGCCACCTCGCGCACCTTAACTTTCCAAATAACCGAACACGTTTTATCCGTGTTCTACTCCGATAATAGCTTCCAAAGTTACACTTTTTTCGTAGCTCGGGCGTAGCGCGATACCACCGAGAAACAAACGAAAGAAAGAAAGTACAAAAAAAATACAATATTGTGGAAAAAAAGGGAAAAAGAGAGATGGATAGATTAAAACGTCGTGTTTGACGAATCAATTAAATTTTATCGAACGAACGAAAACTTTCAGTCTGTCTCGGTGGTTGGTCTTCGTAAATGAAAATCGATTCTCTTTCCATTAGGGAATAAGTAAGAGGGACAGAGAGGAAAGGAAAGAAAGAAAGAAAGAAAGAAAGAGAGAGAGAGAGAGAGAGAGAGAGAGAGAGAGAGAGAGAGAGAGAGAGAGAGAGAAAGAGTAAGAGAAAAGGGAGCAAGTCGAATACAACAATAGCTATTAAGATAGCATCGTAACCAACCGCAACCAATCTCACTGACAGAAACTGACTCGAGGAGGATTCGTGGACTTTCTGATTGCACCTGACCGTTTATAATCGAACCTCTCTCAATTCGTATTCGATGTAGATATAATATCAGCTTTCAAATAGATCGTAGACTTTTACGCTTGAAAAGTAACGTCTAAGTCATTGTTCGAGGAACAATTTGGAATCGTCAATTGAGCCAATTCACGCAAAAACTTGGCAAGCCTCCTTTTAATAACCAAAGTAAGGTTTTAAATAAGCTTTGGAATTGCAGCACGTAAAACATATGAACGGAATTTGATATTACCTTGTCGAAATAATGAACAGACGCATCTTCTTACGAGCAACGAGAAGGTATTAAATTAGATCTCCATCTTCCGAGGTAATGCGAGCAAACGTTCGTTAAATGCTCACTGGATTGCTTAGTAAACGCGTCGATGTTTGCTAAAGGCGACCTACTTTTACCACATCGCAACTGCTAACTGTTTAACGAAGTTGAGATGACGAGAGAGAGAGAGAGAGAGAAACGCCGTTTCGAATCCTGATCGTGTTTACTCTCTTCTCCCAAGAAGAAATCTCTCTCTCTCTCTCTCTGTCCCTTGGTCTAAGTATTATTACATATAACTATGCTAACGCAAACTAATACCAAATGTTAGGATTAAAAACGATCGAAAGATATTACGCGAAACTTTGTATTCGTTCTTCCCAAAAAATCGAATTAAGAAGATCTACGATTGCTGCGACGACAAATTTGGTCAAATTCATTGAATCCGAATAGAACTCTACATTTGGCATAATATTCCTTATCGAAAGATATCCCAAATATGATCATCGAGAAGCGATAATAAAATATGTATTTACGTAACAATTGATCTATCCATTTGAGTTGGTTTTCTCAAGAATTTGCACAAATATTTCCATCAATGTCGTTGCTTTGCATTCCTAAGGGATGTTCCATCGAGTGCCACAAATGCGACTAAACAGGCAGCGAAGCAGATGCACAACCTCGACTGTATTCCTTCTATCTGCTCGCTCGGTTGACTCTCTTCTTCCCTTACCGATTTCTACTCCTTCTCTCCATCCATCCATCCATCCATCCATCCATCCATCCATCCATCCATTCCATGTATCCATCCATCTTTCTTCCTCCATCTTCTTGCTTTTCTCCACGTAATTACAACGAATTAGCCAAATAACCGAAGCAAGTCGAGATACCGTCGTTTTCAGTACCATCTACTACAGGTCTTCATGATCCTCCGTACTCGTACAAGTTAACGTGTGCATGCGTATAAACTGTAATGATTATGGAATTACAGATTAAATGGTAGGAACTTTGAAGGAATTTCATGGTGATCGATCGAGTGCGGACGGTACTATTCGGTATAGTGCGATTAACGTATCGATCCCTCACGGGCATCAAATAGCTCTGCGAAATTCATAGCCTCGAATATATATATATATATATATATATATATATATGTATATACATATATATATGCATATACGTGTGCGTATGTCGTTTACGCCCGACTCTAGTATCTACCTATACATATATATTACTATATCTATATATATATATAGATGTAGATATATACGTAGACGCATGTGTCTTGATACGGTGTATGTATACCGGGTAGCCCAGTATAAGTGTAACGAACTGTTCCCTTAGAAATCAAAGAAAAAAAAAGCAACGTAGTTCATGCTGATAGCTTACACAGTTTGAAATATTCCTGCAAAGTTCGAATTCTTCGCATTTTCTAAGCGAGTATTTAGAAATTTTGTAATATTTCAAATGCCCGCCATTTTGAATTTCGTCTGTTGGATCGTAACTAAATTACTCGTTGATTTTCCTGGAATGTGACTTCATTTTTAGTTTAAATTTCAAGTTAATCCTATTCGGCCATTTACAAATTCATGTTAATGCATAGAAATAAATGATATTCAAATTCAGATAGGAAACTTAAAGATAGATCCCAATTTCTCGTCGAATCCTATTCTTAATTGTTTCCATTAAAAATTGAAAAATATTCATACTTATATATCTGACATTATTTTAAATATAAGTTTAGAACATATTGGAATTTTGTTGGGAAACGTTGTCAATTTGAAATAAATGATCGCATTTAATTAAAATTATTCGTGAATTTTCAAGCCAAATAATTTGCTTTTTAGTATAAATTTCAAGTTAATCTATTCAAGCATTTAAATGGTAGACATACACATGGCCACACACAGTGACGAGCGTTCAAATGCAAAAGGATTATTGGATGCCTCAAGTAATTTCCGAGATAATCGTCAATTACATTTCTCGCTCTATCAAGAACATCAGAAAATCTCTGAAGTCGCGGCTAAAAACGATTCTCAACTTGTAGTTTAGAAAGGATCAAAATATATTATGCCTGATGAATGAAAAGTTTTGACTCGCATAATTTCTTCTTTCTTTTCTCCTTTTTTATCAATAAAGCAACATAATATATTAATTTTGCCATTATTCTATAAACAAACTTGAATGAAAATTACACTCGTTCAACGAGGTTTACTCAATTTCGTTGGAATAATATCCGAGACATTAATTAGTAATTCTATAATTTGTACACCTGGTATATATACGTATAAGGACATGATAGGGAAGGAGGGAAGGAGAGAGAGAGAGAGAGAGAGAGAGAGAGAGAGAGAGAAAGAGAGAGAGAGAGATAAAGCTAGTACTACTTATACGCCATGAATATTATCGATGCGTTAAACTCCCGTTCGAAGGACGATAATTGCCGCACGAATTGGTACCCTTGCTCGATTAAATTCCACGAAGTCGCCGCGAAAGGAAAAGGTGAGGTGGGAGGAATAGTCTGCTTCATGCGAGTGACGGTTGGCAACCTCGAAAAGAGGAACTTGCCTCATAGAATTAATTGGATCGAGAACGCATTGCTTGAATGAGAAAGGAACCAGAAAAAAAAGAAGAAAAAAAAGGGAAAGAAGAAAAAGAAGAAGATGAAGAAGAAAAAAAAACGAGATTTAAAATATACGTAATCCGCGAGTTTATCGTTACGAGTACGTGCGATTAAATCGACTTAGTCGACTCACCTTTGAGGTTAAATAATTTCGAATGAAACGCGAAGAGTATATATCTGTGTAGCGTATTCACGATAAAATCGGCCATTTTATCGAAGTCTATTCGGTCTATTCGAAAGGAGAGAATGACTATCTCTTTCTCTTTCTCTTTCTCTTTCTCATTCTCTTTCTCTTTCTCTTTTTGTTTCTCTTTCTATCGTTTTATCTTGTTCTTTTTCTTTCTATCGGTCTATCATTCTCTTTCTCTTTTTATTGGTCAGTCTTCTTGTTTCTCCCCTAACGTCTCTTTTCCTCGATTGGTCTCAAAGTGGACCAACGATTCTCTTTTTCCTGAGAGAAATTCTGGACCGTCCAAAAGAACATCCAGGCTCTTTCGAAACATTTCCACCAGGTTCGAAAAAGTAAAAGAAGAAAAGGGAGAAAGTAAAGAAAGAAAGAAAGAGAGAGAGAGAAAGAAAGATAGACCGAATCGTCTCGACAGTGGACTCTTATCCAGCCAACGTCTCGTCCAGAATACTCCTAGAAATCGATTCGACTTTCCTTTCCGTCTTCATTCTTTCTTCTATCGTCCTTGTCCTTCTTCGCGAGGAAAGAGAAAAAGTGAAAGAGAGAGGAAGTATTTTCATAGGTACGTTACGAAGAAAATCGAGCCAATCAAGAAAGAAACGGATTGCTCGATATATTATTGCGAATTTAGAAAGAAACAATCGTATTAATCAACGCACTATCTACAAAATATAATATAGTATAGTAGTTGAGCATGATTCTTATTCGATTCCTCGTAAAAAAGTATTTTCAATGTAGATGAATCTTTCATTAGAATAAAATCAACATTTATAAAAGGGTACTAGAAGGAGAAACTCGTGGAAAAATAAAACGGGATAGAGATAGAGATTGAAAAGTGTCAGAAGGGGCTGACCGACGTAGGGACAACATTGGGATCTTCTTAATTCGATCCAGGATCCCCTCTTTGGTGACTGCATTGGCAGTAGCCTGCACACGTAATTACATTCCCGATGATGTTATCAGTTTTATTGGCGGGTAGGCCCGAGGGCTGAGTTTGTAGAATGGAGAGAAAGGACAGACGACGATGACGACGACGACGACGACGACGACGACTACTCTGTCCAAAGGGTAGGAAAAAGAGAAGGACAGAATATCGGTAGAGATCGAAAGAGAGATGTGGAAAACGGATGGAAAAGGGAAAGAAGGGGGGAGGGAAAACGGGGGTGGCGAAGGGACGGAGAGAGCGAAAAGGGGGATGGCAAACGCGACATCTACCGTCGCCACGAGGAAATTTGACTTTCAGATTAGGGTTGCACGAGGAGCCAGAGGAAAAGGAAAGCAGAGGGAGTAGGAGGAGGCTAAAGAGCGCTTGCTCCTCGTTCGTGTGCGTCTGCGTGTGTAGAATGTGTGTAATAGGGGGTGGAATAGAGAGGAGGAGGGTACAAGGAGAGGATTGGAAGAGGGGCTGGTGATTCAGCACGATAGGGATGGGAGTGCTGCACCTGGGTCGTTAGAGCTCCTAATGAGACCTCTGTCCTCCTCCTCCTCCTCCTCCAGCTCTTTCTCCAGCTCTTCGCCCTCCTCAATCTCCTCCCCGCCCCTCTTCTCTAGCCAGAAACCCCTTCAACCAACTCCAAAGACTGCAAAACCATCTCTCGTCTTCGTATTCGCTTGTCTTTCTTTATTTATCAAATTTGTTTGCTTTGTTGGCAGATTTTTTCCTATCGATTATCTTGAAGTTCTTATAAAGTTTCACATTAAAATACGTATTCCTCGTGTATTAGAATGATTTCTTTTTATTGTGTTTCTTTTTAAAAAGATTTCGTTAGAAAGATTCGAACATTGGCCTGGTCTCGTTCCTTTTAGCAATCATTGTCTTTATTTATTACTCTCAGCCGGTTCTGTTAGTTAATACCAGAGCTAGTTTTATCTCCGTAGCACGCTTAACAGACCCGTAACGTAATCATGAAGTTAAAGGAGGGTTCAACCATCGCCAGAAACGAGTACTAACACCAAGGATAGTAGCAGTAACAGCATCGATATTTTCATTCCCCCTGCGCTCAATGCCAGCAACCCCTATCATAGTTAACGAGAGACCAACGCTAGCTGTCCGTTCGTTCGAAAACTCGACTCGATAAAGATTCCAAGTTCATTTTCAATCTTGCTTGACGACCCAATTAATTATGCAAATTGTTCAATTACAGGTTTTGACTAAAATATTGGATTGAATCAAAGAGAGTATTATTAGGTATATACGATTTTAAGCAAAAACTGTTATCAGAACCATTCGTATATAATTTTGGAGAATACAATACCGTTTCGAATTCAAGTATACTTCTCGGTTTCGGCCCTCTAATTGCTAACCAATTATTATCGACAACGTAATTCTAGTCGGCATGTTATTTGATAACACGACACGTAACTCGTGACTACCAGTATTAGAAAATCACATACATACAATACGCGTAGGACAGCAGACAGAGATACGACGACGTTGTAACTAAAAAAAAAAAATGACACGCAGCACATACCTCCCAGCTCTTCTCTCCTCCAAGGATATTACATTATATACGAAATTTCACAAACTCGTAACTATCTTCCTAGAGAGATCTCTGGAGAAAATATATTTTATATTTCTAACGCGCACGTATATAAGCACTATCTTTTTCTCTTTTTTTCTCTTCAAGGGGCTATTATTCAATCGACGAGAGCAAACCCAGAATACGAATTTCGCGCGTATCGTTATTATTATCCTAATAATAGTAATAATAGTAATAATAATTATGATTATTTCGTTTATTATTATTATTATTATTATTATTCTGGAATAAATAAAAGGAGGGAGTGAAATAAAATGTAGCTTTCGCTCGGAATAAGCGTAATTAACGGAGGTGTATAAATGTGGTTACGAGATGCGAAGGGAAAGAAAATATCTCCATACGCGCGTAGAACACTGCATACGTCTGTGTGTGTGTGTGTGTGTGTGTGTTTGTGTGTGTGTGTGTCCGTATCTTTATTAATCGCGTTAGGATGGCGACGAAATACGTGTAGTAGGATAGGGTTCCCTAGAACGGGGGCAGTCACCCTTTTCCTCGACCTCCCCGCCGACCTCATCCCCCTGACGAGCCCTTGAGAGTTAACAAGAACAGTGCGCGCGCGTACCCCGTGCGTCAAGTGGTGTGGTAACACGCGAGTGGGAAACTAAAATGTGCTCGCTTTGCGTTGAATTTTCCCTTTTTTCTTGCCCACCCTTTCCACGCGACTACGAACCTATGTTACGTTCCGCTCCGTGATACCTCTCTCTTTCCCGTGTATGTATCTCTTTCATCGACAAATATTTTGTTACGTTGTCGTCGTAGCGTCGACGGAGTGAGATAAAAAAAAAAACAAAAAAAAGAAGCGAAAGCAAAAGCAAAAGAAAAACGACAAGAAGAGCTATTTTGAAATCAAAAACACGATAACAATTTCTCGTTAGCACGAACATCAAACTTGCGAGGGAAAAAAAATATAATAATCCAAACACGTCGCTGCTAATTTGCGAGGGAAAATATACGAGAATGATCGATAAATCGGTTGATCCCCTACCAGTTATTTTCAATCCTTCATTGACGACCCGAAGCTCTTTAAGATTATAATGCCTTGATAGCTATAAGAGAAACATATATGGCATTATAAAAATGTCACGGCGTTGTCGAGATTTTCTTTTTCATTCTTGTTATTTAAGGAAAAAGAGGAGAAAATTGGTATAAACCCTCGCATTTTTATAATCTCTTCTATTTCAAACAAGAGGAATCCTTCCGTGTTAACGAAAAGTTGTCGACTTGAACATTTCTGGATTAATAACGAGCGCAAATGGCCCGAGTTTCTTTATTCGCGAAACCAAGACGAGGGTGCTTAACTCGACGCAAAAAGATCCCCGAACTAGGTTCTCTCTCTTTTTCTAAAACTCCCCATTATAATTGCATCAAGCTTCCCGCAAATTATAAAGAAGTATGTTCAAGAAAAATAGCATCTAAATGCGTCCTAAATTCGAATAAATGCTTCCCCGTGATGCACCGTTATTTTTATCGTCACTAGCACACTACTACCACCCTTTAACGCGGCCACTATGCTAAAATATATAAACGTTTTATTCCGTTTGACGAAAACGATTATATGCCCGTGTTACTATTACTGGTGCTATTGCTGTTGCTGTTCCTTTTGTTGTTGCTGTTGCTGCCGGTACTGTTGTTACCGTTGCTACCTATGCAGGATCTCTACGTGCTCTGTAGGAACCTTAAATTACAGTAATACTATATATGTAACTATGCAATTATGATACGCGTTGCGGTAAATTAGTTCACTCGTCGGGAAGAGAATTCGTTCTCGTGAATAGTTTACGAGCCGAGCGTAAGGTCTACACACTATCGCGAATAGATAAAAAAAAAAAAAAAAAATAAAGAAACACAAAATAAATACAGAGCTTATTTAAAGTAAGAATGCGAAAGAACGGGATTGAAAAAAAATAATTTAAAAGAAAATAAGAAAGGTTGGAAAAAAGTAATAGGAAAGAAAAGAAATTCTTGCCGAAGGAAAGTTATTCCTGAAATTTCGCCAGTCTTTATTCTTAGGCTATTTTATAGGGAAAATATTAGAAACATAAGGTGGGGTATTCAGACGAGTCAGCGAGAAAGAAATCGTTTTGATATTCCGAAAGGAACTTCGATGGGCAGTGTAGGGTGGTGATCGTAATATGGAAAAATCGTTGAAAACTAACGGCTACTATTTCGCGAGAGTCTACATGCATACACCATGAGTGCGTTTTATTTCGTCTCTGGGAAAACCATCCGCCGACATATTTGAATTTTCTCATATACACGATCAGATTTCCGAAAGAATTCACTTACTATTCCAGGCTATTGTATTTTAAACAAGTATCATACTGAAATTCATCTAATCAATATCCATAGAAGTGAATGTAATATTTCCAACAACTGTTCCTATAAGGTTCCATTTATTTAAGGGGCACACCTAGTGTGACCGCCTAAAAAAACGTGATTTTTGGGAATTTTTTTAAAGAAAACTACTGCATGAAATATTTTAAAATTTAGAGAATATATTTATAAAAAATTAAGGAATATTCACTAAAATTTTCAAATGAAAAAAGGTCATTTTCAGCGAGTTATTCGCTATCTCCCAAATCACAAAAAAAGGGCTTAAACGGCTGCAGTGATTCCGGTCTTCACCGTGGATGAAATAACAAAAAAATATTGTTAGTCTAGAAGGTATTACCTATACAATGACCTAAAATTGTGAAAAAAAAATTAAAATTTAACAAAATGCAGACTTTTAAAAAAAAAAATCGAATTTTGCTCAAAATTTTGATGATTTTTGGCCCGCCGAAATTACATTTTTTATACAATCGAAAAACTTTTAGGTAATTGTACAGAGAAACATATACGAAATAAGCATAAAAAAAATCAAAGCGATCGGATGATTCTTCTTCGAGTTACAACTGCAGCCAATTTGAAAAATGTAGTTTTGAGAAAAATGCGTTCAAAGATAAAATGATTGCTTTCTAATCCCTGACCGGCTACTCTTTAGAAGGCTGTAACTCTAAAACTATTTGAAATATTTATTTGAAATTTCAGTATGTTATTTTTAAAGATATAGACTATCAAAATATGAAAAAAAATCAATTTTTTCAAAATTTCACACTAGGTGTGCCCCTTAAATCGTTGCTTTTCTCGCTCTGTTTATTATCCATTATTTTTTGTCTTCTTTTAGGAGGGGAAAAAAAAAAGAAAGAAAATGATCTCCAAAGGAAAGAAAATTGTGAAGAACCTGAGAGATTCGTTATATCTACTATGTTCTTTCTCTTTTCTCATCTTTTCGTTTCATTTTTCTTTCTCTCCCGTCGATGTCCTCGGCTTGTTTTTCCCTTTTTCATGTTCCACGCGAACGCCTCGCACACACCTGAGAAGGTGTAGAAGAAGAAGAAGAAGAAGAAGAAGATTCCTCGTTCGTCGTTCGATATACGAAGAGCCGCTATTTATCCGGGACGATTCCTCTAATCGAGTTCGTTCCTTCCACGAGCGAAAGGAAGTAAATAATTCAAAGGAAACACGGGAACAAATCACGTCGGCGAATCGAATGTGAAATCCTCCTACTTTTCTTTTCTTTTCTTTTTTTCCTTTCCCTTTCATCGGACGAAACGACCGCGACGGGATCGATCGATTTTTTCTAATAGGAATAATGGCAAGTGTAAAGGAAATGAAAAATATGACGTTGTTAGAAATAAAAATAAAAACAAGAAAGAAAGAAAGAAAGAAAGAAAGAAAGAAAGAAAGAAAGAAAATGGGGGTTATAAACTTGTTGAAAAATAAAGAGAAACAGGGCGTCGAGAAGAGAAAAAGGTTGATTTTTCAAAGGATCGCTCTGGTAGAGCATCGCTCACGTAAGGGAGAGAGAGATAGAGAGAGTTCATCGCGCACGTTTCCACGCTAGGAAATTTATGCTCGCTTATATAGACCAAACGAACGCGTTCCGTTTTATTGTTCTAGGAGATAATAGAGAATTTAACGACCCCTAGCTCGCAATTAAGAGAATCCCCCTTACATAACGTCCGTGCCATTGGCTACCAACACCAAGTCGAATTTTCAGTTAGGCTACCAAGCAACTTAACGTCTCTCCAACTTTCAAATCCGTCGAGATCCTTGCGAGTGGCGCGAGTCACTATCGGCTCATAAAATTCCTCGAAACCCTGGGATCGATAGCAACGTTACACGTCAATTCGACCTACGTTTACTGGCACAGAAACAAACGAATATCCGATTCATATAAACGATAGATTATTCGAGCTATATGCAAATTCTTATTACTCCTCCTTTTTTCTGTATTTTTTGTTTTCTCTTCCAATCAATAAAATATACCTCTCCTATATTTTGTCGCAGAAATAATTACTTTCCGATCGCAATGCTCGCGTTATTTTTCCGCGCAAGCTATTATAAAAGCTCATAAAAATGAAAACGGAGTGGAATCGTTGTTGCCATGGATACTGAATTAATCAACAAATTTCGTGATATAATACCATTGCATTCTTGTTCCTTTCTGTTTCAGAATGGCAGAAAGGTATAACCAAAGCACGACAAAGTACTTTTCAACATAGGAACTAGAAACTCTCCGACAAAAAGTCACTTTCTCATGATAAAAAAAAAGTTGAAAAAAAAAATAAAAAGAGAAAAGACTTCTTTCTGCATAGATCGCACAAAAAAATATTTAGCTTTTACTCTTCAATTCAGTCTCTCTCTCTCTTTCTCTTTTCTTTTGCACGATAGGAAAACTAAAAAGCTAGAAGGCAGCTTTTCTCCACCGTAACGAGTAAGAATCCTAAAGTAGTTCGTTTTAGAGGAAGGCGTTAGCGTATAACGTCCATTTACTTGCTCCTCGCTCGAGCGATATCAAAGTAAAATGGAGGTCACGAACGTTACGCTAGAAAAACGAAAAAGAAAAGAGTAAGTAGTTGTTTCGTTTTCCTCACATCTCCCCGAGCCATTAACGAACAACACATCTGAGGGGACAATAGCTAACGCATTTATCGACTCATCGCGAGCAATAACAACAGAGTTTTGCTTTTTGGAGATTTGCTTTCTCTTGTTCGGGGTTGCCTCAAGGTTGCCTCAGAGAAAAATCCTTTCCATTTCGAGCTACTGAGATGGAAAATTAAAATGCTGCGAACGCGGTGATACCTGACGACGAATACCGATGATTTCTTATTCATCATATTCGCTAATTTTAACTTCATTTCTCTGGTCTTTATGTATGACGTATATAAACGCAATGCAAATTGCAAAAATACAAACGATAGCATCGGGAATGGAAGGCACCTACTAATTTATAAATGGTAACGAAGGATTGAAACAGGAATAATAATTAAAAAATTAAAACAAATTGGAAAATCAAGTAATCGCGTTGAACGTCACTCCAAATTAGGGCTCATTTTACTCTAGCTTTCTATTTTAACGGTAAGATAAGTAGACCCTAGCTAAAACCGACAATCTAGAATGAAATCCGACATGAATTATACCTCGAGAAACTATAACTTCACCTAAAGTCCTCGCAACGTGATCGAATTAATTATGAAACGTAGCCGAGTATAGAAGTTCACCCGTAGAAGGCTTCTGACCCCTTTTGCGTCGGTATACCTAAACGTCTGCTAATATTGCGATAAACTATCGTGTTAACGACACTTGCCGTTATTTGTTAAGTCGACCAAGAGAGAAGAAGCGATAGCCCAAGTGAGACGAAGATAGATGGAAAAAGAAATGGAGGGAGAGAAAAAGAGAGAAAAAGAGAGAGAGAGAGAGAGAGAGAGAGGGAGAGACGAAGAAATGGCCGACAAAAAAGGAAGAAGAACATTTTAGCTGAGCCTCTTTGTGCCAATTATAGCTCGGCGTCGTTGAGCGGAAATTACTTCGTTAGTTTGGGCTCGATGGCATCTCTCCGTCTCTATTTCTTTCTTTAATGCGAGCAAGACCGGCCACCATTTTCACCTTATCGCCAAGCCCAAAAATATAATTAAATTCGTAGATTTAACGAAAAATCCTAGAAAAATCTAGATTGGACCAATAACGATAGCAGCATCGAGGAAATAAAACATCGTTTCGAACATTGCTAAAGATTCTTTATAAGATTTTTTGTCCCAACGATATTTATTAATAAAATTAATAATTGAATCAAAGTAATACAACAAGCATAATAGGAATCTTACGAATTGTAGGGTGGGGACAGCGAAGTCGATCGAAGCACACGCTTTGGCAGAAATGTGAAACTTTGTTGAAGCGCATATTGTCAAATACAGAACACATTTTGCATATATTTGGTGTGTATCTTGCGTACAATTATTGTTTTCGAAATGGATCATATTACTTGATGTATATTCAATTGCAAAAATAACGGAACAAACGGCAAATATAAATTTTACACATTGCTAGTATTACAATTCATGTGTTAACGAAATTATACAAAAATTAAAACTCTACCAGATTCTTAATAAAAATCATCACAATTTATTCAATTTTATTGATGATATTGTACACGTATGTTGTGCATTAAAAAACTTGCAGGCTCTGATTTTTTTTAACAAGTAGTTTTTTTATTATTTATTTTATTCTAAATTAAATAGATATTTTGTCGATTTATCCGACTTAAATTGTTATTTTTATTTTTATCTATTTTTCTGTGAAATAACGTTTATAATATGCTTTATCGTCATTATTTTTATTAGTGGTAACTTTTGTGTACAGCATTGGTAAATAGTGTTTAATATAAAATTGTTCGCTGCTAAAGATAATAGATTTAATAAATTGTTCATTACGGTAAACTTGTACAATTACAGTACCATTTTTAAAGCGTGAATAGACACAAAGATCACAATGGCAGGGATGATTGGTCGCACTGTATCAAACTCTGACTCAACCTGATCTTTATTATTACATTCAAACAACTGTGATCTAACTATCCAAACATTTGTTTACACATTTTATTTTATTTTGTAATAAAATAACGAGACAAAAATAACCAAGTTCAATCTGGCAAGATTTTATCTGTAACACCTGTAACAAAAGTAAAAAAGAACGGAAGAAGTGAAAAATTAAAAAAATTACAAACTAAACGAATAAAAAACTCAACAATCAATATTTTTTACTTTTTATATCAGTATTCTCATATTGCATATATTTGGAAAGTCCAACAACGTTTCGGACGCTAGGTGGCGCTGATAACGTGCACGGTCCCTTAATCTCTATTGTACTCCTGCAATAGTAATTTGCATACTTGACGTTTTTATTTAATTTTGAAGTTGAAAGTACGATTGTGATTCAAGTATCAGTATTTACGCGTCGATGCACATTCATAAATTGAACATGATAGGAAGTGCTGTAATATTTATCCAACATACCTATATACGCGAATTCGTATGAAGGAAAAACGAGTCCGCATAGACTCGTAATAAAAAAATATATTGTATAGATCGTTTGAGTAATTTCTTAGTTAATTGGGAAAAAAGTCGATGATCGTTTTCGATGATGGAAGAGAGTTGGATTCTAGCGAACATGCAATTTGGGGAATCATTAGCTCGAGTAATTTTCGTCGGGGCGAATTGTCCAAGCAGGAGAAGACAAGAGTATTCTGTATTCGCGTGGAGGCTTGCGTGGAAGGTTGCGCGGCCGCGCAAGCGGTCTCGAATGCATATTCACGCGATGGCAAAGTGCCACACCCAGAGAGGGCGGATTTACACGCGCGTATATCCACACTCACCACCGTTCTACCACTCTGTGGTCTCCTACACCAAAGAGAGATAGAGATGGAAAGGTAAGGACGATAGACTCTACATTATACGCACACCGCATCGCAGAAACAGAGATGCAGAGGGAGGGAGAGGGGGGGGGAGAGAGAGAGAGAGAGAGAAAGACACATACCGACGCATAAATACACTCACCTACGTGTGTGCGCAGTGCCTGTTCAGCGAGAAACGAGAGAAACGGACAGTGGATTCTGGAACACGTGGTGGAAACTTTGCGGTAAAGTTAAGCTCGGTCGCGTTTGCTGTTTACCATTTACCATGAACATACGAAATTCATCTGTCGTGACCACACGACGTCGATCGATAATGCACCTAACTTCTAGCGAATTTCCAAACGTCCTTCTCTCTTTCTCTTTGGAGTAGCTACGAGATCAGAAGGATATTCCTACTCTGATAGAGACTTCTCTCGCCACAATTTTCGACCAATCACCAAACTTCAGGAACGAACTATCGACTCGTTCGATCGTTTGTTTCGACGTTATTACCCCGAGTGATTTCCCTTTCCTATTTTCTCTATTTTCTCTATTTTCTCCATTTCCTCTATTTTCTTTTCCGACAAATATTCCCAACGGAACGTCCCATCTAGTTTAATAACATTTAATATCATTATTAAGATACCTCGGTAAATAAAGTTTCTTTTCTTGTTAAGAAATGTTTGAATGTTCCTCTACAAAGTATGTCGTAAGAGAGACGAGAACGAGTTTAGAAATGACATCACGAATCCCTAAACTCGTTGCAAAGCAACAAGTTTGTTGGTAAACTGTAGCACACTGTATAACGAGAGAAAGGGATTATTGTTACACAAGGGAAGCTGGAACAGTGCATTAAACGATCCGTGCACGGTCATGAGAGTACGGTTGTTTCTCCATTCTATTCAAATTTCAGGATACTCCTCTCTGCGCGATATCGTTCCAGATAACTAAATGAAAATCATCTCTTTTTGTGTTTACGTTCGATTTCCATTCGATTTTCAAATTATTTTAATAGATCACGTCATTTATCTTATTATCTCCAAATTTATTTCTAAGAACTTATTAAACCAATCCAAATCTCTGGTCAAATCGAATGTAAATAATTGAATTATTAATTATACGCGATTACACACATTTTTCCGTCTTTATTTATTTTTATTCATTCAATTGCCGATCGAGTGCATGCATTAAGAACGAAGGGAAAAAAGGACGGAGAAAAGAGTTAGAAAATAAATAGGAAAGACGAACGGTTTAGTATTGTCGTCGTATCTTTTTTAACTTGAAGCTTAACTCTGGAAAACTCCGTTTGGATGCGGTTGCACGCGCTACGACGCGGAATCGCCTGCGGAACGAGAGAGTTATCGTACTCTCTTCGAAAGCTTCTCTCTCCCTCTCTTTCTCCCTCTGTCTTCGATTTCGATCGCATGAAAAAGAAAGAGAGAGAGAGAGAGAGAGAGAGAGAGAGAGAATGCGAGGAAGTATTCCCGTCCTCGAAAAGGGAAGAACGATATTCCCGGCTCTCACGAACTCGCGGAGCGTCGAAATGAGAAATGCGAAAGTTTGTCGAATGCAGCTGCAGCTGTGGAGCTTCGGTATGCGTCTCTCTCTTTCTCTCTCTCTCCCTCTTCCTCCTCTCTTTCTCTTCCTCCTCTCTTTCTCTTTCTCCGTCTCTGTCTCTTCGTTCGTCGTCACAGCTGCGGTACTAGTTTGCTGTACCAGAGACGTTTCTTGTCCCTTCGACTGCCACCTTCCTTTCTCCTCTCCCTTTCCCGCCCCCCTTTTCTCTCCTCTTCCTCTCCCCTCGAATGTGACCTGATTCTGTAACTTTTCTCCTAGTTGGAAAAATGTCGAACGTAAAAATCACGAGGGTTCGACTTTTCGTTCTATTTCTTGTTTGCTTTTTCTCTCTCCCTCTCACTGTCTATTACTTTCTCTTTTTGCTTTCCTTGAACAGGACGTAGGTACGTGGCAGACGAGAAAAGTTCGCCGGTTTTTAACCTTCTACAAGCTGACAAGGGTCGATGATTTTGACGATAAAACTTATCACGGTCCAGGGCACACGTCGGATATATGTACATCGGTACATCGGTACATACGAGTAGGTATATACGAGTAGGAGGTACATACGAGTACATACGTCAAACCGAGCAACGTCTTCGGAGAGAGAGCTTCTTATGACTTTTGAAGATTTCAAGAGAAAAGATAACACGCTACGAGCTCATCCCTACAATTCGTCCTTAGAATTTATCCTTTGGATTTATTGTAGGAAAACACTTCCTTTTCTATTCCTCGTTGAAATGTATTCTACGAATTCGTTCTTTCAAGTATGATCTTTAGAAAAGTTCAACGTCTTTCTATTAGTGTTCATTTTTCCTTTGAATTAATCGTACTCGGAGTTCGTCATACGAATTTATCGTACAAATTGGATCTTTGTAATTCATCGTAGAATCTGCTCGTTTGAAAAGATTTGTCGAGTTGATCGTTCCGAGTCGCCGTTCGAACCGATCGTTCGAACCGATCGTTCGAGTTTATCGTCCAGCTCCTATCCATTCGGACGTATAATTAATCCCAATTAAGTTAATTGCATCTTATTGTAACGAAGCGATAAATCGGATAAGATCACGTGCCAATAGCGAGGATGTATCCGCTCGAGATCGTCGAATCGAAGTTAAGGCTGGCTCTGGATTGGAAAAAGCAATCGTGCGAAGTTAACGCAGGAGGAAGAAGAAGAAGAAGACAGAAAATAGGAAAGCTCCAACGAAGGAGCGTGTACACTTCGTTACGTCTAACGTTAGATCGTAACGCACGCGTGGTGCGTTAGAAATGTAGCCAAGAGAAAAAGACCACTGGAGAGAAAAGGACGTGTTCACCCGTGCGCAATAACAATTCGTTAAAATAGAGTTAATTAAACGCTAATTTACACGCTGCGCTGCCGGCTGCGTTCTTCGGGAGTAGTTTTTCACCGTACAAACCACCGGCCTAGCGTTTTATTTAGGGCCAGAAAAGAGCTCGTTCGTGTTTGCGAGAGTGAGAGAGAGAGAGAGAGAGAGAGAACGGATGGAAGTGAGTAAAGGAAAGAGAAAGAACGTTAATGAAACCGCGCCTGCAGCGCGTTAATTTCAAAAAGTAGGTGGAATAAGTTCGTTCACCGGACCACCACTGCTATTCGCCGGAGTGAAAATCATAAGTGCTTTCATTTCGTGGGTCGAAACCGACAGAGGAATGTGGAGAAAGACTAAGAGAGAAAGAGAGACAGAGAGAGAAGAAAGCTGATGCGTAAAGAGAGACACTAGAAACGTGGCTAGGCACGGCGTCTAGTAAACAGATAGCTCAAACAACTCTTATTTGCATACTTTCCGCTAGAAAGCACGCCAAGTCTTTCCTTCCCTGGCAAACAACAACCAATGGCCTAGGATTTTTGAATCTGAATTCTCTTCGCGTCGTATCAAGAGAACCACCTTTGAAGAGCTTACGTTACCATTGTCACCATTACAGTTTACCCTTGTCATTTATGGAAGTGCTGTTGTTACCGTCATTGCTACGATGTCAACAAACACCAAAATACCCACCCCACCCCGTGCTCTTCTTTTTTCATTTCACTTTTCTTACCTACATTTTCCACAATGTAGGAAAGTATATTTGTTTCAGTAACATCCAGAACCATTAATTAAATCAAAAATTGTATTATTAAGACTAGAAACATTTTTAGCAAACCTAATTCTTCGAATACTTCTCGTTCTTTTCTTACAATCTGTCATTTATTTTTTTCTCACAAACTGGCAAAATAACTCACCTGAAACAGAAAAAGGAAGGAAATATATTAGATTGGAATGATTGAGAGATACTCAATATATCATAGTTACATTAACATATATCATTATTCTTGTATTTATTAATGTCTTCTTTGCCACCTTAAATATCTCTCGTAAAAATTGATATATCTAAATATTCAATCAACTAAATATCTCAAACAACTTATTTTAAATAAAAGACAATGAAAAATTCATTATCATACTTTTGACGTTAAAAAAGCTTAACTCTTATTAGAGAATATACTTTTAATCTTTGAAATAACTGCAAGGTAAACCGATTCAATCAAACCCGCTTAATTGAATAAAGAAAAACTAATAAACATTCTTCCGTGGAAACTCTTTAATCTAATATTACTGTAAAAAAACAAAAAGATGAAATAGCATTTTCGATCGTTGAATTTAGATAAGGATAAGCGGAATGAGAGAAACGTACGAAATGTTAAACACACCTTCTCTGTAAAGTAGGCTTGAAAAAAGGGGGCAAATAGAGGAAGGGTAGATAGGAGAGAGCAAGAGGGGCTTGGGAAAAGGGGTTAAAGGGGGGACGAGGGAAGGGAAGGTGAGGGAGAGAGGGAGGGAGGGGAAGTAAGGGGGGGGGGTAAAGATGATGGCCTCGATTTTGCACAGGTCACTCGCGTCTCGCGTGCCCGAGCGTTATCACGCTCGGCCCGTTTATCTTCATAAACGTTCGCTTCACCGTGCTTCCTTGATTAATCTCAGCTTCTCATCCAGATTCAGTTTCGTAAGTTACCGCGACATAAAAGTTACATCCACCCAAGAGAGAAAGAGCAAGAAAGACAGTTGCGATATTGCATTATTATGCTATACCTGGTGCTATAGCTATGCTATATGCTACCACCAAATTTAAATTGAACCCGCTTAGGTGGGCAAAAATTCTATTGATATTACCATCAACGAAGTACCTACAATCTTCAAGCCTCGTTTATTACTATAATCCTTCAGGAATATCTTCTTGATTTATTAATTTACATGACTTCCCCTACCGCTTATCTGTTGTTTCTTTCTTTCTTTCTCTTTCTCTTTCTCTTTTTCTCTCTCTCTCTCTCACCATTTGTATTTGTTTTCATCTAACTGCGTGTTTGTATGTCTGTCCTTCGTCTATCCGACTGACTATATATTTCTGTCCTAGTCTCATTTTGAATTCTAACCAATACTTTATTGTATTTCTGTTTTGGTTTGATATAATCTTTTATATATTACGTTATATTACTGAGGGTTATAGAAAAAAAAAAAGGAAACCTTGTTTATCTGTCCATCTATCTTTCTTTCTTTCTCTCTCTGTCACAAATCATAAAAAAGGACAGCACGACGTTTCTCGGATCGAATGAGCTCGTATATTTAAATGAATTATTGAGGGGTGACGATAACTGTGGAATGACGTCATCGGTCCCTACGTGACACTATTGGGATCATCGAATCTCGCCCTCTCGATATACTATAATTTAAGCTAAAAGCATTGAGGGGGTGTCGGACTCGTATCTTCTTTCACCAATGCTATTTTTGTTTCCACCGGCCTATTACTAAATTCCTAGAGTTCCATTTCGTCAAAATGAGTTATAATATTCTTAAACGAAGCATTTTTCGTCGTTTGTCGAAGCAATTCAATTAATTATCAAAAATGTCCATCTCATTGCAATAGTATTAATAATAATATTATTTTACTATTAATAATACTACTACGATTCAATAGAGAGAGTAACAAATAATAAACAAGTAGTATTACAATACTATTAATAATAATATCAAAAAATCAGTAAGCACCTGTTCATTGACCTAAAAATTTCTCAAAGATCCTCAACCCTGTCGTGAAATTTATTTTCCAAATAAAAAATAGAGCCTGATATAAAAATAATAATAATAATAATAATAAATCATCGTATTACATTTAGCAAATATTGTAGATATATCTATCTATCTATCTACCTATTTCTCTATCTATCCGTTCATCCATTTCTCTCTTGGTCGTATTTGACGTATCCGAGGCGAATCGTTCGTTTTCGTTCTCAAATTTGCGTTACGTGACATCGAGTGGATGACAAGCAGAAGCGAACTTCCACTTCTCCTATGACCACCAGGCGGGCAGGCGGGCAGGCAGGCAGGCAGGCAGGCAGGCAGGCAGACAGACAGACAGACAGACAGACGAGTGGATGAAACTGCCGATCGTTGTTCTTTTACTCTGCCATTTGTTACGACCTTTTTTTATATCCGCATACATATGTACACATATGAATATATTCGATAACCTATTTACTTTTTACGATTTTCAAGGCACATATTTTGTAACGAGATTGAAGAAGGCACGGAAAAGGATGGACGGATGTGAATTTATTGATAAAAATGAAGATTAAAAAAAGGATAGAGGAATATAGGGGAGGGGGGAGAGAGAGAAAGGCAAAAAATACAGTAGGTGGATACACACATATACACAACCTTCAATGAATCAGAATTGTCGAATGGAATTTTCAATCGTGTTCGAACAAAAGCATCAAAACGGAACGCTTTTGTTGGAGACAAAAGGGGTAAAAAAAAAAGGAAAAAAAAGAATAGAGTGGGGGCAGAGTGCTATCGGGATAGGGCAAATTTCTTGCAAGAACGCTTTGGACGAGAAAAAAAAAAGGAAAAATTCTGGTCACATCGAGCGTATCGGTTCGGCATCGGATCGATGCCAACAAGCGCACAGTGGTGGTGTTTGAAAGAGATTAGATCAAACGAGCTCGGGCCCGACGTTTCGTGCCAAGTGAAATCCAATCGACAGCGACAACGTCAGAGACAAATATTTAATCGGGCTGCCGCGCACCGAGTCACTGAGCCATGAAGAGTACCATTAATCTTTGTTTAACTTCTAACTCTACCTGATCTCATCCTACAAGTTCCTCCTACCTACATTTGTTATTATTTCGTGTACTTCCAATTGCTATCGTCTGCTCGTGTTATCCGTCACTTTTTCTACTTTGTAAAGGGTAGTAGTCTGACCAGTGCATACACTTTGATCTTCGAATTGAAAGTACATTTGTCGTTCATCTTTTAAACGTAATGTTTGAATTTCGAGTAGTCTACGCTTAGACAATTAACCATTATATTCGCAGATCGTTTAAAAATTCTTAATTGTTACCATTCAAAAAAATATATCAATGAAGGAAGTTCGAATAGTGCCTATCAATAAAACGATTTAACTTGGCTCGAAGCTGCATCATCGCATAATCTTCGCACGCACGTTGAAGAGATTGCGATCGAGCTGATAGGAGGGCAAAGCACCGTTAGTCTGTGGGCTCTATGGAAAGTGGTAAGTGGATCGTTCGGCTTGCTCGTAAATAGACACACTTGACAAATATTTACGTGGTCCATCGAAAGCTAGCCGAGCGCGCCGTCGTGAACTGATACCTTAGTCTGTAATTAGCACGCGCTAGGACCAAAAGCAAAGACTAATAATTATGCAGAACGGGGGTAGGTCGGTAGGTTGGTTGGGTTGGTTGCTTGGTCGGTTTGGTTGGTTGCTTGGTCTACGACACGACAGGACCTCGTGCCTACATGCTCGAAAAGCTTACTCGAGTGGCTACGTAATCGCCATTAACCTTACACGGGCCACTCGGTCACGTGAACGTTACAACCAATAGATGTGTGTGTGTGTGTGTGTGTGTTTGAGTACCTAGAAATATTCGGACACTTTTGGATAATCGATAGCAGTGTTAATGACCCTAGATTCTAGCTGTCTCTTCAAATTTTCTATCCTCTTATGCATAATGTTGATATAAATCTTGCTTTTTTTGATACGATGCGATAAAATTACAAAATATAAATTTTCGGAGGTAATAATCCATCGCTTCTTTTATGTAATCGCATCATCTCAAATACGAGAGGTGTTAAGAAAAAAGAAAAAAAGTGTTTAATTACGTATCCTCTATCGCATCTGAAAATTCGAACTAGTTATTCCGAGCACGATTTGTATAGTAGGAGGGGGAAGGGGGAGGAAGGGGGAGGGGGGACGCTCGCGGCTGATTAGGATGTACAACGAGACGAAGAAAATCTCGGAGAATTCTTAATAAAGATAAATCGTAGAGTACTGTTCTCTCTACTTGGAAGGAGAATCGTAACGATCGAGAGCAAAGTGTCCTATCGCGTGTCGAAGAAAAATCACCAAAGTTCCGAAGCGCAAGCAGCTTTCGAAGTTTCCTCTTAGAGAATCGACCATTCTTACCGACGCGATATACGCTAGACTGGAACTGAATCGAACATTTACGAACACTACGGAAAACTGTTCAATTTCCCCTATCGAAACGCGTACCCCAGAATATTGTCCTTTGATATTCCTCCACCTGTTTTCCTAATTTATCTTTACTTACGTGTCGCCAAATCAAAGGAACAAAACAATTCCCCTAAAATAATGGTTCCAAGAGATTAATATCGGATGAAAAAGGATCGAAATGAATTATGTCTATAATTCATAAATTCTTAAGATACAATATAATGTAATCCACGATAGGCCTTTAAGGGGTTAAAGATAAGCAAGAGAAACGAGTATAGAGTCTCTATTGCCACGAATTCCAATATTGGCAATAACGTAGAGCCATCGATTGTAATAAGTCTCAACGAAGGGCACGTCGGTCCTACGACGTTTATTCGATTCGACTTGGTCGTCCCACAATTTCATGTCTCTCCATGTCGAGGTCAATAAAATTCCAATCGAGCTATAAAGTTTGATTTTTCAAGAGAACGAGTAAGAAAGATGAGGAAGGAAAGGAGAGAGAGAAGAGAAGAGAGAAAAAAAAAAAGGGAAAGCAATTTCTTAAAGTAATCGTTAATCCACAACGATGGAAGAAACTAAGTCGATATTCTTCCTAGTCGACTTATTTAATATCTCGATATCCTTAACTGTAAGCAGATACGACGATAAAGTAAAAAGTACTTTTCGAAGAGGGTAGATGAGTTCGAAATGGTTCGAAGGTTCGCCACTCGAAAGGCAATTAAGCGGCTAACGACACTCGTCAAATTGACCGGCCTCGTGGCCATTAATTTTTATTAAACCGATCACGCTTGAAGGGCCCTTCTGTCTTCTGCTTGTTCTGTATCCCTTTCCTACCCTTTCTCGAGATTCCCCACTCCCTTCAACTATCTTTCTTTCTTCCATTCTTGTTCTTTCTCTCATTCTCCGTTCGGTAAACACGAAGATCGATGAACTCATTTCTACGTTCATTCGAGTAACTAAAAGAGCTTGCCTAAGGGACAAGGGAGTTGCACGTGTGTACTTTTTGCTTCTCGTCTAATACGAATGAGTAAAATAGGTTTCCTTTATTTTCCAAGAGATAATATAAGGAAAGAAAAAAAGTACAACGTTTTTGATTGACGCTGAACATAAAACACGAATCGAAAAAAGGCCAACAGGACAAAAATAATATCGTAATTAAAGCCCGTCAAAGAAAGAGAGACATCTTTCTTCGAAGCACGTGAAGTATTTTAAAAGTAATCAATTTCAGGGTACTTCGTTGGCACGAGCGGTGTTTTCTTTTAGCAGCGTAGATTAGTAGTATCCATCACAAAGAGATAAGGTTGGCGAGATAGCTCTTACGACCAACTTTTGTCACTTTTAGAAATGCCCGCTATTTTCTACGATTATTTTAATTAACTTTAGTAGAATTTATCTAGGAAAAAGAAAAACAGTTATTCCGTTATTACAATTTTTTCTTTACGCATTTCCACATACACACAATTGTCCTTAATATATTTAATATTTATATTAGATATAAATTTATATTAAATTTATATGAAATATATGAAATATTAAATAAAATATTAAATAAAACTGAATATAAATTTAATATAAATGTGATATAAATCCTTTTTCCCTTTCGCGTATTATAAATGTATGGAAAAACGGGATTACAGGCGAAAATTAATAAATAACTGGACAAACAGGAGACTGACATGTGGAATAGAAGAGGACCAACGAAATAAGCTTCTTCGTAAAAGAATTTTTATTCGTGCAAAATACAGAAAAACCGTCAAATAAAGGGAGAAGAATAATAGAAATAATTCGGAAAAGAAAGAAGGGAATATATATTTTAACGCAGAGGGTAGTGGTGCATTTCCGCTGCATTTTCGAGGGTCTCTCTCTCTCGTTGACCTTTGTCCTAGAGTATATTTTTATTAACACTTGCGCGGTATCCAGAATGAGCATACTTTTCCAGGATTTCGCCAGAGTACGGCTAATTTCTCAAACAAGCAGCTGCGTTACCCACCGACAAAAATAATTCCATGGTTTGGTGGACATAAATTTGGTAAACCGACAAAGTCGGAACAAAAAGAAAGGGAAACAAAAAATTATCCCACTTTGCGAGAAAGAGAGACAATTTAACCATTTTGTATAGCTTTTTGTACAAACGAAAGATGGTCCTTGCGTAAGTAATTATCGTCAATTCAAAAGCTCTAACTTTTCCTCGTTTCTACTGTCACGCGACGGAGCAGACATAGTGGTAGTAATAGTGGTAGTAATAGTGGTAGTAGTAGTAGCAACAGCGGTGGCGGTAACCGTGCTTTCCAACGCAATGAAGGATTCAACGTTTCCGCCTGAACGTCCGGACGCGTAGAACGTAAAGCCTATGGGAGAGGTAGGACCACGAGAAGAAAGGAGGAGAAAGGAGGAGAAAGGAAGAGGAAGCATAGGACGAGTTCTCCCTTTATCTTGACTAGGAACGTAGCAGCAGCCACCATACCATACCACGCAGCCCGATAGAAGCGCCCCCACTTATCCGGCAGTCGTACAATTTGCATGATGAGACAGTAAAGCCGGATTCGGGCGACTCGCCTTGCGAACGGCCTCCTCTCCTCGTCCTCCCCTTGCACTTCCTCCCCCCGGACCTCTGGGTTCTTCCCTTGGCGACGCCTCCGTCTCCCCCCCCCACCCCCTTCGTCGCAAACAGCAGCAGCAGCACCGCAGCACCGTCGACTTCCCACGCACCCCCATCGGTGTAGGACCGACCATCCTCTTTCCTACGATCACAGGCTGCGACGATGGTTTTATGAGAGATAAAGGAAGAACAAACGCAAGTCTAGAAATGCTTAGAGAGTAAGGACAAGAGGATCGGTTTCTCTCGATTTAGTTGCCAACTAGATATCTAGCTAGCTTAGATGAAACGCTATGGACAAGGACAGGTATTGGAAATTGGGGTCTAGTTTTCCTCTGGGACTGGCAATCAACTTTGCCTTTTCTCCTGTTATGTCCTTCTTAGTTGCTCTGCTACAGGCGGGACCCTTTTTTCCTATTCAAACATTCAACGACAGACTCGTTCCAAAATGTAGACAGATAGATGGTCTGACAAAGATACTAAACTACCTACGAATCCAATGATACTTTGATAAGTAGTTACAATGTTAAGAAATTATAGTTCGTAGGTATATGTACATAAAATACAGCATGGTATATAAAATAGAAAGATAGAGAGAGAAAGAAAGAGAGAGAGAGAGAGAGATAGAAATGTGCATAGATCTTACGGTTTATTTATAACTTGGGATTTGGATGAGTAAGAGAGGAAGGCAAAAGGATGAAGGTAGAGATTGCAAGTAAACTCTTGGTCATGATAAAATATGTATGGTGTCAGGTATTCGACAAGAGGGGAAAAAGGTCGAAAGAAAGTCGACTCTCCCTATGGACTTGGATCAAACACCTTGAGACTGGACACCTAACCGATGACCCCTCAAAAATGCCAGCTGCTACGTGGTCTCTTCATTCCAGTATGTTGAAAAGCTCCTGACGTTTGATCGTTCCTTCTCTTTTAGGGTTCTAACTATTTTCTCTCTCTCTCTCTCTCTCTCTCTCTCTCTCTCTCTCTCTCTCTCTCTCTCTCTCTCTCTCTATCTTTCTCCCTCTCTTTCTTTCCTTTTTTTCTATCCTCTTTTCTATCTTTCTCTTTTTCTCTATTCAGTAGCAACGACAGAAACAGTAACAGCAGCCGGTTGGATAGAAGCCTCGGTGTGGTATTGATCGACTCCAGCAGCGAGGACCACATGGCGACTCGGCGTTCGTGCGATCTCGTATACCTTCGTTCTTCCTCGCTTCTAACATGGCGTCCATGGACGGTCACGTGGCCGCCACCCCCTCACCTACACAACTACTACAAGCAGAAAGGTGGACCGTCAGTGCGCACTCGACCACCGCAAGGGATATATGATGCAGCCACGAATCCGTCTCTCTCTCTCTCTCTCCCCCCCCATACCACACTTTCTATCCATCTCTCTCTTGCCCTTCAGGAACGGCTTAAATATTTGCACGCCGCGTTTACAATGATATTGCACGTTGGTTGGCCCAGTACTCGCGCAATATTCATGGAAACGCGGTTTTCATGATTATCGACTGCGAAAGCGATCGTGAGAGCACCATTGTGTGCACCTACGGATGAGCGAGCACGAAGGACACACCCTGAAATGAATTTTCTTTCCTTTTACCTCTACTCGCCGTCAGACTTAAGATATCTCTATTGTTGAAGCCAAGTGGCCAACTAAATATATCAAAGATATAATAAATAAAAGCCCATTTACCGAACTATACTTCGAGATTCTTTATTTAATCGGCACATTTACGTCATCTAATCTCCTATCGTCTCTCTCTCTCTCTCTCTATCTCTATCTCTATCTCTCTCTCTCTCTCTCTCTCTTGTATCAGTTACAAAACCGACCATCTTTATTTGGGAACTTGTTCATGAAATTTACGAGAACTCCTGGAGTATCGAAGATACGCCGAAGATAGGAGTTTCGTGTCCGAAGAAAAAGCGAAGAAAAGTGTAAAAGATACTTGGAGTTGAGGGTTGAGGAAGTAGGGGTTGGAGGATGGTTGAACGGAGTTGAAAGGTTCGATTCAAGGACGAAGGGTGATTTTAAGAGCAAGCCCGATAGAAACTCGCGACGACCCTGCTTTGCTGCTGCTGCTGCTGTTGCTGCTTTTTTCCTATCTCTCTCTCTTTCGTTCTTCATCTAAAGCACCAACCACCGACCACCGACCACCGACCACTACCACTACCACTACTACTACTACCACCATCACCACGACCACCGCTATGCTACAACCACGGAAGCTAGCGACAGTAACGTATACACGTACTATCTAGCCTCTTTGTCCATTTTCACGTAACTGTTGGTGTCATGGTACTGCACTGCGGTGATCTCCTGACGATATATACGCTTCAACGGTTTGATTTCGTTCTATTTTTAACGTCTATAGTCGTGATATTAGCAAAACTTGGCAATTTGAGAACGGGAAAGTCTACGATAAAGAAAGATTTAGGTATACGCTATAATCTCTATTATTATTATTATTTCAACAATTAGACAACATTAGACCAGATAATTTTCGACTCCTGTACAGTAGAACTAATTTCGTACAAGAAATATCAAGCTTTTCAGGTATAGAAATGTAAAAGACATATCCAATATTAATTTCGGAATAACGTTCCTTTGGAATGTTGAGTGGAATAGAAATACATAAAGACAATGGTAGAATGTTATTAGCCGTTCTTGAATTATTCGAGGAATTGAGAGTGGAGATGTTACAAATCGTTCCAAAGAAACCTCACATACCCGTATGAAATATTGAAACGAGATTGAAACGAATCTTTTGTTAGCCGCTTATTTCTGGAATATCGAATCGATGAATAATATTTCTTCCTATCTCTAGACACATTACTTGCAAGGATCACGAAGGAGTTTACAAAAAGTTATGATAACAAAATATGTAAACAAAGTTTTTGATCGAGAAAGTAACTGGATATAGCACGAGTTTTAAAAGGAATCGTTTGAGTTAACCACACTTGATTGACTGGAAGAAATGAAATGTAAAGATAGACTGAAAAAAGAAAGAAAAGAAAGAAGGAAGGAAGGAAGGAAGGAAGGAAGGAAGGAAGGAGGGAAGGAAGGAAGGAAAGAAGGAAGGAAGGAAGGAAAGAAGGAAGGAAGGAAGGAAGGAAGGAAGGAAGAAAGGAAGGAAGAAAGACAGGAAAAGGTAGGAAGAAAGAAAATGAAGAAAATAAAGATAGGGCCAGGAGGCAAAAGGTTTGAGCTTTAACTACTTAAAATCCATTTTCTTTTCTTCCTCGAAAATGTTATCGCGCGAAAAGGATCGTTCGATCGATATAATTCAGCGTGTAGGTAGGATTTTGCCACGCTTTCGAAAAGATAGATAAACCGTGACAGCGTGGAAGTGGTGTCACGCGATGTGAGCGATCCTCGTTAATTACGCGAATGTATCGTGTATAATGTAAAAGGCCGATGGCTTTTCTGGATAACGAACGGAAAATTAATTTACTTTTAACGCGAATACCAAAGGTAAACGGAACGAAATGAAACAAGCCTACGATTTAGCATACAATTTGTGCAATTATCTTTTCCTGTTTTTAAAAACAAAAACAGAATTAAATATAAAATTGAGATGTGTAGCCTTGACATTCTCTAGAAAAACAAACATACGCAATTGTATGATATATTCATGGGAAGTACGAATCAAAATTTGAAATAACAACTCCGTTATAATGTTCTTTCGGAATAGCGTTTTTTTTACATTACCCTCGATCTAATTGTAAAATATGATATACAAATGAATGTATAAAGGAAAAAAAAAATAAAGCAGAGCGTATATCGTTTTATCCATCTTGTCTATCTATCTCGGTTCTTCCTTTGTTGAGCAGAATATGCGCCGTACTAAAACGCATCCTAGAGAATATTCCAAAGCGATCGATTCCAGAGGACACAGGACTCGCCAACCTTGCTCTTCCGTAGCAATGACCGCAGCGAGAAGCTCCCCAATCTTTCTCTTTTCTCATTAATCCACAAAATCACGACAAAGACGATCAAATCGATATTATTTGCGTTACCAAATTTTCAATCAAACCATTCAATCAATTTATTGATATCGATGAATCGTTACGATCAATTTCAATAAAATAAAACCGAGAACGACGAAAACGACGAGGAAAACGACGACGACGAGGAAAACGACGACGACGACGAGGAAAACGACGACGACGACGAGGAAAACGACGACGACGACGAGGAAAACGACGACGACGACGACCACGAGAAAAAGATTGTATGAACATTTAAACGTACCTTTTTGCGCTAGATTGTTCTTTCGCATAAATAAAAAACAAAAGAAAGGATAGTCAATATTCGTAAAATTTTTCATCGAACGAATGAAAATACGATATCATCAAGTTTTCACAAGGGACCGGTTCGTATCGATTCGATTCCGTTAAATTAAACGAATTATTATTTCATACGAGTCACGCTCGAGGAAACTCTCGGCTAAAATGTCCCGACGTTATACCTACACTATCAACATATGTATATGTATATACGTTCGTACGCACATATGTACAGTTCGTGTTTTGGAATTTCGTTAAGTATCGTTCGAATGGCAAATAATCTAATTGATTTACACGTACACGAACACGCACACGAACGAACGAACGTATCTCGTTGTAATCGTCGTTGCTTTCACGTTCATGCACCCGACCAAGAAAAATATGCTCCCGTTTGTAGATCATTATGTAATGAATCTTTCCCTCCCTTTGTACCTATATAACTGTAAATAAATTATATTAATTATCGATATCGTTTCACAGTTTACTTCTGCGATTCAATCAATTACTAATTACGTCATATTGAACATACCAATCAAAAATACGAATAAAATTCAACAAGAATTTTAATATATAAATACATGTTATTCCAGGAATAGTAGTTAATTTTATATTTATGTATAGAGAGAGGTCAATTCGTTTCTTTTTTTATTATTGCAAGCTGGGTTCTTTCACTTGCAATAAATCCTCGATAAGCTCGATAACCCGCAAAAAGTGAGCCAGAAAAAAAAATGCTAACAAAACGTTCGTATCGCCTACGTTTAAAGGGCTTCGAGAAATCCTGCTTATATAACATTTTCCATGAAATACCAAACAAATGCGGATATTTAGTAAAGAATAAAACTTGTGAAATATTATTTCTAAATAAATTACGCGTTGTGCAAAGTGTTATATAGTCAAAACGTAAAAGAATAATCAAATTCCGAAGGATAACGATAGAAAATAATTTTCTTATCCGCAAGCTTGCAAAGAGCTTTCGTCTTTCGTGGAAAAATCTTTTCCTCGGGGATTGTAAGAGTTCACTACCGTAGTCGCTTCCGTTCTTTAACTTCCGGCCTCTAATTGACGCACGACGCGAAACACTTCGCCGAAACGGAAGGTAGTCGAAGGAACGAAGTTTCAAGATATCATCTTAAAAATCTCGGCGATTCGAATTTTCGCTAAGAAAATTCGACCAAAGAGTGCGATAAGTTTTAAAACTAACGCTTCAAACATATTTCTCATGAAATTATAATCTTCATTAAATCTTGATAATTTAAATAACGCAAAGCTTATAATATAAATATATTATACTTAACGAGTTATACTAACGAGAAATATTGAAGAGACGGTTTTCTTTTGATTTTAATACAATTTTGCAACTTAATAAGGCGGATGAAAATAAAAAAAAGACACCTCTATCGTATATCTAGGTATAAAAATATAATCGTGAAGAACGTTATTGCGATTACACAGTTTGTTAAACTTCAAGGTGCTATAGCTCGATTAAATATCGATTAAAAAGAAAAAAGGTGCACCCCGTATGTACGTACGACTTGTTTTATTGGAAACATTTGTTTATAAAATGAATAGCATCGAAGATATTTGGTCCGTAGTATTTAAAATGAAAACTCCTGCATGCGTATAACTGCAAAGTTATACAAGTTTTTTTTAAAATAAAAAAAAAAAAAAAAAAAAAGTAAAATGCTCGGCTTACCAATTCCATTGACTGAGGTAAAATGAAACGGATATTTTAGACGATCGAACGTAACTTAAAGTTGGTTCATTCAGTAACCATCTCATCTAGGATCATCGTTAAATATTATTAATGATCTAACGGAGCAGTAACGTTTAATGGCTAACGGCAAGCGTTTCGATTAAATCGAACAAAGGGCTTTGAATCGCCTTATCGATGCTCGTACTTGAAAAAGAACTCGAGGAGTGGTGCCTGGAACGAGGAAGAAGAAACCGGAATAAAAAGAGAGAAGAAGAAGGAGAGAACAGAGAAGAGGCTGTGCGGATCCGAAAAAAGAGTTGCCGGGATTGAAGAGAAACGAGAGATAGAGACATATAGGGAGAATAAAGAGAGAATGAGAGAAAGAAAGATGAAAGGAGAACAGGACACTCGTATTGATCTCCCCACGGTGATGCGCTCGATTAAACTCGAATTGCTACGGATTGACGTAAGTTACAACGTTAGCAAGTATTATATTGTCTCTCTGATCCGGTATAGCTCGTGTCTTTGGATTTACGCGAAACCTAATGAACAAACAGACGGTTTATACGCGGATATAAAGCGAAAGCAGAGGCTTGACCGTCTATCGCTTCGAAAACTTTCAGAGAGATATATTATAACTACATATATATCATCACGAAGACATAAAAACGCGAAAAATTTCTTTTCCAATAAAACGGATGAAATTTTGTATCAAAGCAAAAGATCTCCCCTTTTTTCCCCTTTTTTTCTTTATAGAATACACGTCGATTGCAAATTGAAGACGATGAAATAAATATGAAATAAAATTAAATTAAAGAAAAAAAAAAAAAAAGAAGAAAAAAAAAGTGGGTTACGTATGTACGACCTTTTTGAAAAAAGCACTTCGACGTTGATATCAAATTTTAACAATGTGTACACATCTATATAGGTACGTACGTATGTATGTATTTACATGCATTCAGTCCGATCCACTTTTCGTGGTTCGATCGTTCCCTGTGCGCTCTCGGAAAAATAGAAACTGCGATCGGCGATCACGTGACGGCGAGTTCGAATCGAGAGCGAAAATCAACAACGGAGAAAAACCAGCGTAATTGAGTTTGCGAAAGTTGTTCGGAAGCTCTCAGCCGCGATGCTGCTACGTAAGCCATCGCTCTTCTTCCACATTTCTTCTATATTGTCTCTTTCTTTCTTTCTTTCTTTCTTTCTTTCTTTCTTTCTTTCTTTCTTTCTTTCTTTCTTTCTTCTCCCACCCTTCTTTCATTTTCTTTTACTCCGTCTAACTGCTGTCTGTTTCCATAAACGATAAGTTTGCAAAAAAAACCCCTAGATATGCTTTAATCTTCTTATCCCTTTCTCTAATCTCATCTAATCTTTTTCACTCATAGAATTCAATCTGGAAACGTTTCTTACATTACCCGTTTCTAAAAATCAACTTGTTCGTAATGGACAATTTAATGAAAATGTATGTCTGATATTATTACGTCCTTTAATTTTTCACCCACCGTCCAATCCGATTTAATCTTGAAATACTTTCTACGCTCGTTTTACAAACGATCGCTATCGTTTGTAAGAAATAACAGAAACGACAAAATTCAACTCATTGAGCTAATACAAGATTACAAACAAATTACGACAAATTGAAAAATCTAAACAGATTGATATTATAATATTTTCTATCTCGTATAATCTACTTCGCTTACCGAATCTAATCTCGAATCATTCTCGATACTCGTTTTAAAATTATCGAAGAACAGGAATGACAACGAATACGTAGATCTAATCTTCTAATCTCTCTATTTCCACCGTAATCTCTTGATCTCTCCTTCTTTTTTCTACGCTTTACTTTGAATTTTCCGTTCCTTTTACTAACAGTAAGAGCTTTAGAAAGAAAAAAAAGGACAGCTTGACGTTCTCAAGCTCGTTTAATAATTAGTCGACGCGTAAAATTAATTATGCATCGAGTCCAACGAGCGTCGACGTTTGTTCCGCATGCGGGACTATCGTACGTTGTTATTACTCCCCATCCATCCATCCAACCAACTATCTAACCATCCGTCCATCCATCCATCCATCCATCCATTCATCCATCCAACCAATCAACCAACCAACCAACCATCCATTCATCCAACCAACCAATCATCCATCCATCCAACCAATCATCCATCCATCCATCCATCCATCCATCTATCCATCCATCCATCCATCCATCCATCCATCCATCCATCCATCCATCCATCCATCCATCCATCCATTCATCCATCCATCCATCCATCCATCCATCCAGCTATCTAGCCATTCGATGTCCGCTCGTTCCCCCTTCGAATACTTCCAATCCGCTTACGAACGAGCTAGAATTGTTTGGATTCTAAACAGCCAGCCTGACGATTAAATGTCTAACGATCGTGCATTTAGCTACCTCTGCAATCAACGAATTCGCTTATCTACAGGGGATCCGATCAATGACGAATTTAAACGTGTCTTTCAAACCTCTACATTTTTCATTCCAGTGAAATAGTGTATTAGTGGGAAGATTGCATTGTAAAAATGCATCTAATTGTATCTTACTTTTATTTTAATTCTATTTCATTTCAATTGCTCGCGAGCAAAATTAGAAATGCACGAAATGAGAAGTAAAGTCCCTGCATGAAAATATGTAGAAAACAAAAATGTGTAAAAAATGCTAAGATCTTGTCTCGTATAAAACATATAAATCTTCTTTCTTTCTTTTTCTTTTCCTTTCGTGTCCTTTCGAACGAAAAACAAGTAGTATACCCCTATACTTGAGAAACACAAAAAAGACAAGGAAAAATCGTTTTATCGTCTTCTTCGTTTCACTCTGAAAGGAATCGCTTTATCGTTTTCTGCGTCGTCGTTCCTCCTTCCCCCCCCCCTTACTCCTCGTTCGTTTCTTTTCTTCAGCTTGTAGTAGAGCAGATCGAAAGATGCATTTCCCCCGTTCGATTCCCATTCGAAAAATAAAAGAGAAAAATAAAAGCAAAGGAGGAACGGGACGTAAGAAAGGGCACTTATGCCTAGCGTGAAGAGAATTTTATCGGAGATCAAATCTTAACTCAGTCCTGGGCTTTTGCGAACACGCTCGTCAGGATAAAATGCTAGATAAAATCCGACAACGCGTTCTATAAACAATTCTTAGTCGACACCTGTTTGCGAGATTGTTTTCTTTTTATGGAGGGAAAAGAAACCAAAGGGGGGTTTCTGAAGAAAATCAAAACGATCAGCTTTTACGAGAATTTTCAAATCTGACCTAAGCAACAAATCGATCACTTATATTCCATTAAATTGATTGACATTATAGAAACAATAAGTAAGTAAATTAATGACATTTTTCTAAAAAGCCCCTCTCCGTGAAAAATCCTTTTCTGCAAACATCACGTCGGTTACATTATTTCCCCCCCCCCCCAAATCTACGCTTGCGTAACAATTGTCGTAGTGGATCAATTGCGTGTACCGAAAACAGTATATACTGTAAATGTTTACCCTGTATAAATCTTTTCCTTGCAAATAAATGGCTCTCCATTGAAAAAAAAAATTTGTGTACGTATATTCGCAAACAAAAAGAAGAAAAAAAAATAGGAAAAAAATGGAAAATTAGAGACCTTAACAAAATGTTGATCACAAACGCAAACAGAGAAACGAATGGTCGTTACAGTACTTTCCTACTCTTTCTCCTTCCCTTTTTTACGACTTAAACTAAGTCAGCACGTTATTGTCCCTTTTTGGTAGCTACCCTTCGATTCAGTCCGTCCAGTTTGCCACCCTAAGCCTTCCTCCCCGCCTCCCTCGCCCTGTAAAATGCGTTGCTGCCCTCGGTCCCAAATTGATTTGAGTACGAGTCGGCCGACCTGAATTATTCATACTTTGCTTCGCGATAAAGCAATTTTCAAGGACGACCGAATGCGCTAGAGACGATCTCGCGTGACGAGGACAAATCATCGATAACGAGAAACACGATCGAAAAAAGGAATCCTCATTAGGTTCGCTTTTTAATCGAACAAAGGAGTACGTGAGATATCAACGATGATAACTTCAACGATAAGAACAAATTCACGGTGAGAGGATTGAAATTTCCAAGCAAACAGCGTCATCATTTCAATAGAAGAAACGAAAAGTAATATCAAAGAAAACTAAATTACAATCCTTCTAATAGGGTATAATCAAATTATCCCCTACCTCGAAATACATACATAGATGAATTGGATAAGCTGATAAAGATAGAAAAACTAGTAGCATGAAAGTCGAAGTACGGATAAAAATAACGCAACGATATCTATAATTAAAAAAGAGAAAAAAAAAATCATCAATGTAAACAATAAAAATACATACTAACTTGATATGAAATCGATAAGTCGATAAAGTAAAATAGAACGAAAAAATAGATAAGTTGTGATAAGATAGAGTTAAAAATAATCGAACTAAATCGGTAAGGCTAGATCAAAAGTTTAAACAATAAAAATAAGAGAAAGGGCATGCTGAAGTTGATGTATAAATGAAAGACATAAGTCGATAAACAAGGATAGATAAGTAGAAGAGAGAAAGAGAGTGAGCGAGCGAGAGAGAGAGAGAGAGAGGGGTCAGTTAACTTTAGCAAAAAAAAAAGAAAAGGAGAGAGAAAGAGAGAGAGATCATCGAACGACGAGCTAGGACGGCAAGTTAATTTCATCATTCGATCCAATGACGCGGAAGATGCGGCCGCAACGAGGAAAATAGATGCCAAACGACGTCGTCGTACAGCTTTATCAAGCTGACTGTGACCTAGAGCGTGAGAAAAAGCGAGGGAGTCTAGTTGATCGATCTTCTCTCTCTTTCTCTCTCTATCTCTCTTGTCCTTTCTGCACCCTATCCTCCTCTCTCTCTTTCCTAAAATCGTTTCTATCTAATCAGGCTGCGACGCTTTTCGTGTATCGCTTGTGATATTTTAATCTTTGGGTTAAAGCCGATCTGAATTATCAAGATCGATTAATGAAATTAAGTGAAATTAAAGGGAAAACACATCACGTAGGAGAACAAAAAATAACATTGACAGGATCGACGATTCAAAAAATGTTCATTACTTTATCGATTTACTTTAATCTTCATATAATGAAAAACCATTCGAGTCAGCGATCAACAATAAACTAAGAAATTATATTTTATAATCTTTGTTTACTAAAAATGGTGATATTAAAATCGCGATTATAAGCATATCTTTCAATATGGAAAAGCTAATTGATGAAAAGCAAAAACAAATATTTCATTAATTAAAAATAAATATCTGTTTAATTTATTTTATTAGAAAAATGTATTCGCATATATCTGCCGGTGTATGCATTCAAAGTATTACCAATAAAAATTGAATGAAATAAAAATACTGCTTTTGTCATAAAAACGCTCCTTCCACGTCGAAGAAAAAATAAATATTATTCTATAAATTAAAATTTGTTCATTATTATATCAAATATTTGATATTGCATTTATTGCAATCGGTGGAATATTAGGTTTTCCATTTTGGTCGACGGCAGAACGAGGATTGCTGCATTCCCGCTTAATTCTACAATTATTTTTCTACTTCGTTTCTCAGTCTGACACTGACATAATAATCCGATTTCTTCTGATCATCGAATTCTCGAAGATTCGTCGATAATCAAAAAAAAAGTATTGCCACTCGAGAAAACATTAGAGTCATGTAACTTTTTAAAGGTAATTGTAAAAAACGAAAAGAAAAAAGATGGTAGCCGCCGTGAAGAGAGTAGAGTAGTCAACTTCCATCATTGGAGGACCAAAAGTCATATTTACCACGATATTCTTCGGGCTGACAGCGAGACGAGTCAACACCCACGATAAGAGGACACTTTTAGCCGTGGCAGAGAGTGACAGAAAAAAAGAGTGGGAGAGGGAGAGAAGATTCGCATCCAGCCAGCGGCGTTTCGCTTTTGACCTTTTACTTTTCTGGATCGACTATGGTAAGCCGGTGTGTGTCGGGTCTTCTTGACAAAAGATTTATGAACCCCTCGGCAATGGCAGCGTGCTACTTATCCTACCCTGGAGTACACACTTCAAGTACACAAAAAATCCACGGTGTGGTATGTACACGCGAGCGATCTTCAAAGAGAGAAAGAAAGAGAGAGAGAGAGAGGGAGAGGGAGAGAGAGAGGGAGAGGGAGAGGGAGAGGAAGAGGAGAGTTCTAGAAGGAACTACCAAACCCTTCTCTTCTCTATTTCTCACTCTCCTCCATCCTTTCTATCTCGCTCGTCTTTATCGGAATTTCAAAACTGCAGTCCCAGATTACAATTCTCGAGCATCGGATCGAATCACATTTTTTTCCTTCCCCGTTTTAATATTATATCTCTATGAAATATTTGTCATGCCTAATATTTCGTATACGCACACATTTACAATTTACACACGTTCGATCTTTATTTTTATTTTTATCTCCCATATATAGAGTTTATAAAGCGAAAAGTTTCTAATGGATAGGTACACAAAACCTTATCAGGGCGAGAGAGAATTGTGGAAATTTACTTCAGAAGCAATTGCTCAATTATTTCAACTCGTAGACAATTTCGGCGTGATTTTAATTCTACAAATGCTCCGTTTGCGCCCTGCATTCAGGCGTTAATTGCTAGGTTTAGAGAATCAGGAGTAACTTTGAATGAGTTCAAACACAACACCACTAAAGAAATAAACAATCTATCACCGAAAGTTTTAAGTGAAGTAATGACAAATGCTGTAAAAGAGTACAAATTGGTGAACGCTTGGAAAATGGTCATTTAATTAACGTCATTCTCTATACCTTATAAGGAAAAAAAAAACAAAGATCAAATATAATATTGAAATTACACGGGTGCAGGTATTATCGTATATTCGAAGGTATGGTTCGTCAAAATTCCAAACGAGAGTGGCTTCTTCTAAATCTTTCAAACATCCTTAACGAGTTTTATTTGTCTTTGTATATGAAATAATTGGTATCGGAAGATCGTAGTATACACACTCGGTTGGCACGTCAACGACGATATCGAGCCGTTGTGCGTGCGATGAACGAAACGAAATTGCCTCGAATTACGACTCGACGAGCTATCGTCGTGCTCGAAAGCACGCAGCTACCGTTAACCGTTTATGCGGACTCGAAACACGGGGACGATTTTATTGAAGTGTAAATTCCGGTGTACACGTATATTCAAGGTAGGATGCAGAGGATGTAGCAGGACGGCTAGCGGGAGGGGAGGCCCGAGGAGGGGAACGAACGCACAACCGCTATGGAATATTGATTCTGTTTGAAAAATACAGAAAGAGAGAGACAAAAATAGAAAGAGAGAGACAAAAATAGAAAGAGAGAGAGAGAGAGAGAGAGATACACACAATCACTTGGAGATTGTCAAAATCCATTTGCAATCGATTTGGACGACTACATTTTTTTCTCTTCGGATTAGTTAAGTTTTCTATTTCATTTTTGATACTTTATCACAAATATAAGATTCGCGTATGAAAATTCACAGAGGTATCTTATGGCAGCTACTATTTTTTTTCTCGCTATAATACCTATCTAAGAACGATTATACATGCACGCGCGAGTCACCTACCATCGTTAATTATTAACGCGAGGTGTCCTAAATTAATTTGAAATGGCCATGCCCCCCATGAAATTTCCATCCTTTCGTTTCACGCCAAAATTCCAGCGAGCTATAAAATTCGCGGCATGGCGAACGAGTCCCCACCCCCACCCCGCCCGCGTATTACTTTATTAACCGCCATGTAAATTTAAAGACAGTAACTAACGAGAAAGTGAACGAGAAAAAATGAGAAAGACGATCGATATTGGGACATACTGTAAAGTTAATTAAAATGTCATTAAACGTAAGATAGACAGAGGATTACTGACAGACAAAAGGAGTGAATTCTTTACCGAGAAGAATATACAAAACGATTAGACAAGATTCTAGAGAGAAATAGAAGGGGGGGGGGG
>NW_014569574.1:858649-860350 GCF_001313835.1 Polistes canadensis
AGCGAAATGAATGAGAGGGGGGGGGAGAGAGAGAGAAAGAGAGAGAGAGAGAGAGAGTTGTGGCTAGCCACGATAGGATGTTACAAACTTCTCGCATGGGTAATAAATCGTGAAACGTAGAGAAGCCGTCATTGTGGCGGGCACGGCCCGTACGAATACGATGCATTAATCTGCTGGTGCCCTAACGAATGCGTACCTTACTCGATATAAATTATGCATCGCCACGGAATCAACGTGGAAACGCTTACGTAGACGAATGCATGATTTATATCTGGTGGTGCATCCTGAAGATCCAAGCGTTGTTCATTACCGTCGAGCTGTACACAATAACGCACGAATTTCAAGCACAAATCTCTCTCTCTCTCTCTCTCTCTCTCTCCTCCCCCCTCTTACATTTACACACACGTATTTACAAATACAAGGTTGTTCTAACCCAAAGCTTCGACTACAGATTTAACGAGAAAACGATAAACGTCGATCGATTATGTCGACGACGATCTTGCGAACTAGTTTATTCTCCCTTGAAACCGCGAGATAGCCCCACACGTTCCATTATTTTAGAGAAACCTATACATATACCTACACGTACCCGTACGTTTATACTTGGTACGAAATTGCGGTATACGAAGAGGTTATATCACGTTTGGTCGAGTATATCGGTGGAGATCGTAGGCATGATCAATCGAACCGATTCCCAGTAGTTTTGTTCATATGTCAGTCGTGTGCGTGCGTGCGTGCGTGCGTGCGTGCGTGCATGCGTGGGAATACATGCGAATGCGTATGAGATGCGATGTGGTAGAATGCTAGATAGCTAATCATAACGTATCCACGTCGGTTTGTATCTCGCTACGATTGGTCCGTTGTGGTATTTCACACCAAGCGGATAAAGTTAGCGTAATACGGATTAACTAGAACCTAACGGCAAAGCCCATATTCGTGGCAACGGCCAACAGCAATGACCAACGGCAACGTTCGCGATAATGAACTCCCAAAATTCCCTGTCTTATAACGAGACTTTACGTAGTTACAGTTAACTACGTAGATAGCTGACTAGACTCTGACTAATCAATAACCGCGATTCCATCGATTTCTTATTCACCAAAGTTCTCTCCGTTTTATCTCTCGAAATCCGAGATGATGGTATTGTCTCGTTGTTTTCAAAGGAATCCATTGCATTCGAAGAATAGTAGGGATAGACGAGTATTTCATTTTATTCGAATCACCTGCTTAGATTTGAAAATGGTGCATTTACATATATTACATCAGCCCAGATGGCGTTCCGTTCGCTTACTTGGCCCCCTCGAGTCAAGTATTTCCGTGTCCCCTGGGAAAGTATTTGTTCTATGAATAGTTTCGTACAGATATTCTCTCTCTCTCTCTCTCTTTCGTACTCTTGGCGAAAATGCTGGGAGGAGCTTGTGGAATTCTTCGGATGGACGTATTCGTGGCATATCTTGGAAAAGTCTAGAAGGAATGGGATTTCAGATAGCCGAGAGCTTCGAAAAAGTTGGCGTGAAGGGAGACGAACTTTCTTTCTCTCTTTTTATCTTTTTTTTTTTGTGTTTCCCTTTCTTTCTATTTTTCTTTTTATCCATCGTCATGTCTCGAATGGATAGGAAGTATGGCTTTTGATCGAAAAGCTCGCGTTCGAAACGAGGTTGGTTGTCTTTTCCTTCCTTCCTTCCTTCCTTCCTTCCTTCC